>NW_010243315.1:0-27365 GCF_000690775.1 Eurypyga helias | reverse complement strand
GGGGCTGCTCGGGGCAGCTCCGGGGGCTGCCGCCCGCCTGACAACGCTGCCTCCTCCTCTGCCGCCTCGTTCCCTTCCTTTGGGCGGTTTGCTCGTTGCGTTTTAAACGCTGTGCAGGCGTCGGCGTGAATTTTCAGGTGCACGGAGCAGCTCGTGTCTCACCTGCTGCGGTGTTCTGTCCTCAGTAAATCCTGTCGTGTCTTGCTTTCCTCACCCTGGCTGCCTTCCCTTTGCTCTTCCCTGTTCCTCATGGCGGTGCGTGCTTAGTTTTGCCTTTTTCTGCTCCATTACTTGTCCAACTTGGGGCACGTGTTGCTGGTAGTTCTCTCTTGAGCTCCCAGTAACCTCATTTCCTTGTGCCGTGGTTTCACAACTTGCACAATACAGGATATTTGGTGGTAGATCTCCGTAACAGCCCTAAGACAGTCACACATCTCAGAGCAGGTAGTGAAACTGTGCTATCATCTTCTCATTTCACTCTGTTTAGTTCTGCTGTAGTCTACTGCCAGCTCACAGCTGCTGGTCCTCTGACAGACTCACTGTCAAACGCTTTTCTCCAGTTTGATCTGTGACCGTGACCTGATGATCCTGTTGTGTTGCGTGAAAGCCAGAAGTGAGGACTTGCTCTCAGTTCAGCTTGCTTTTGAGCTCTGTCAGCTCAGACAGGCTCTGCTGTGGGCCGATGAGTGTGAAAAGAAAGCTGGCATGTCAAGTAGTCAGGTTTGATATGTATGTAGCACGCCAGACGCGGGCTATTGTACCCCTGGGGGGTAACTGTCTTGTGAAGAACTCTGGCCTAGCAGTTATTTTTTTTTTAACCTTCACGGTGTTGCCAAACACTGTTTCAATTCCAACACGGTGATTTTGCCTCCTTTTTCACCCCAGTGATGTGTTCTTTACAGTCTGTCTTAAGCAGTTAGTGTTCCCGTTAAATAGCTGTTGCGCTTTGGCTTGGAGCGTTTGGCAGTGACTCTTGCCTACAGGCCAGATAACATTTTTGGGTTTGCAGGGAGAGGGCTGTGTGAGTGCAGGATGGTTCCAGAAAGCTCTTGCTGAGGGAAAGTGCCATGAGAAAGTCAACCACATCCATGGCAGCCTTTATGTGTCTCCCTGGGAGCTGTGCGAGGAGGGGAGGTAGCTCACGGAAAGCGCATTGTGCTGGGGATAACCTCCAAAGACGGGGGCTGCGTGAAGGATCGTACAGACGTCTGCTAACCGTGAGTCCAAAGAGCTGGCTGTCACACTTGACGAGGGGCAGGGGAACAGACAGCGCTGTCCTCATGGCACATCTGGGGAGTGGGAAATCGAGAGTTTTGGGCTTTTCTAAGCATTATGCAGGAAACTGTAGGAGCAGGGAGCTGTCTGCAGTCTGCTGGGTCCCCCTCCAGATCCTGGGGTCCCTCACCCCGGGCACTGCTGCCTCAGGTAAGGCTGAGAAGGGCCGGGGTGAAGCCCGCCAGAAGCAGCTGTGGGGTTTGCTTTGCTGCAGCGTGCAGCAGCAGCAGGTCGCTTGCCGGGGAAGCTGCCCTGCAGAAAGGAACGTTGCAGGATGAGGGAGGTTCTGTTTTACCGGGTGACAGCGACCAACCTAAGCCGAACTGGAGGGACCAGAATATTCAGTTGGGGAACACGGGTCTCTTCACTGGTAACACCTAAACATGAATTTTCAGGATGCTGCTTGAACCCAAGGAGAACACCACAAATTCTTGGTTTTCAGGCAGTTTGGTTCCCTGGCTTGAGGGACTGCGTGGTGATACCAGCCACTCTGCAGTGTGAGGGTGGTGGGGCTGGGCCCACAACTGTCCGTTCCTAAGGCTGAACAACCTTAGATGCAAAGCATCAAGTCTGTGTCTCCTGATTGAAACCCTTCTGCAGTCAACCGCCCCCTCTCTGGGTCTCCACAAACACAACCCTGCTGCCGAGCTGCAGGGAGACCCGCGGGCGCTGGGAAGCTGCCGAGCACCATGTGATGGTGCCGGAGCTGGCTCTACCCCGCCGTGAGCCTCCACAGAAGGGGCTGTGCACGAGCCGGGGTTGGTGCTGAGTGTTCTGCAGCTTCAGCCAACGTTCAGCAGTTCATCGCCTCGTGCCTGAGCGTGTGCCTGTCCCATGGGACCCTCCTTGCCCCCGCTAGCCATGACCATGGTTGTACCTGCAGCTCAGGTTGTCTCAAGCCAAGTCTGACTGTGCCAGGAGAAAGGTGTTTGAGAGAAAATCTCTCCTGGCTGTCAGAACTTTTCCCTCATGATTTTTAGGCACCTTGCCTTCCCTTCCCTGGCTGTACTGCAGCCAGGCTGGACGAGGCTTTGAGCAACTTGGTCTGGTGGAAGGTGTCTCTGCCCATGACAGGGGGCTTGGAACTGGATGATCTTTAAGGTCCCTGCCAACCCAAACCATCCTGTGATTCTATGATTCTACTCCTTTGCCGTGGGTGTGATGAGGCACATGCTGGCATGTCCGCTTGCACATGGTTTGGGTTGGGGGACACATCGGCTGCCTGGGGCAAGGGAGGAGCCAGGTGGTTGCTCACAGCAGTACGCATCACCCGTCTTGAAAACTCAGCATCTTCCGCAGGAGTCCAAGGCAGTGGCAGCCCAACTTACCCATTCACAGACTGCTTCATCTGGGCTTCCTTGCTGCTTTCCATGAGGTGTAAATGCTGCAGGAGGTGAGGTGGAGTGGGGCAGTGCCTGCTCCTGGGAGAGCCTCAGCTGTGGGAGCATGTTCTCCTGTGTGGGGTGAGTGTCCCGGCAGTAGCAGTCCCCACTGTCAGGGCCTGTCTTTCAGGTGAACCCTGCTCACCAGCCCTGCCTTTTTGTGCAATTCTTGGTTAACTGGATTTCCCTGGATTGTCTCTACGAGCGAAGTTTGTTAGGCTGCTCGATGGTCAGTGTTATGAGTAGTTTGGGAACTAAAGAGGGTGAGAAGCTCAGAATCCCTTTAAAACGAGCGATGGACTGTCCTGTCCCTGGAGATTTCCTTGGTCAGAGGAATAAATCTGTGTGTGCTAAGAGAGTGGTTGTTTTTTCTGCACTAGACTAAAGCTCTTCAGTCTTGGAGCCAGGAGGCAACGCAGAGATTGGCTGAGCCGTGGGATTTTCCAGCTGAATTTACATATCGCCCACTGCTCCGCATGCCTTTCTGTTTACATCACTTCAGAGCCATACACACATACACGCACGCAGATAGTGGAAGAGACATTTTGACCGCGGAAAAACCCTGCCCACAGCTCAGGAACTTGGTCATGGTGGCGTCTCGCCAGGTTTCGCTGCTCCGTGCCGGCTGGGACGGCCGAGGGTGAGTTTTCTCCAAGGTAAAGCATTGGCCCCGGGGTGCTGGATGTCGGGGCTGTGCCAGCAGTGTTCCCTGGGACGCTGCTGTGCTTCAGCAATCGCAGACAGGAGTGAGGGAGGGACTGTTTCATCCCAGTGTCTAGATCGTGGTGGAGAAGCAGGAGGTATCTGAAATCCAGTGCCGGTTGGGAAGCGGGTACCTGGCACCTGTCCAACGCGCTGGAGCTGTTTTGTGCAGATTTTGTGATCCTCCAGAGTGACCTTTGCAAGGATGTGTAACGCTTGGCTGTGCAGCAGCCCAGCAAGTGTTTTCTCAGGCTGTTTCTGGTGGTTTTAGAAGTGGGAAATCCTTTCGTACCCCAGAAATGGGATGTCCTTTAAGCAAAGTTGTGAGTGAAGAAGGTGAGTTAGTGAGAAGAGGCGCTATCTCCCTGCCTCCCCCTTGCATCCTCAGCCATCGCGGCCGCAGGACAGCTGCTAATGGAGTAATTTAATTCCCACTTTCCTAGCGTGGTGTTTGGTGGTTGTGGGACACCGAATGATGCTTCTCTCGGAAAGCTGTCAGTCGATTTGCCACAGTGGAGGTGTCCGCATGCACTGATTTCTTTGGGAATGAAGGATTCGGTGCTTGTTTATCAAAGGGCAGGACATCACTGGTTTGATCGTGTTTTGCCCAGCTCACGCCCTACCTGCAAAGCACCGCAGTTTTCTCCCTTGCTCAGCTGCTGGTTGTCGCTCCCTGGCAGCAGGCGTAGCAATCTGGTGCTGTGCTCAGTGGCAAAGTCCAAGGAAAGGGTACAAAAGAGCAGGTGACTGGCATTTACTGTTGGCTTTATTGTTTTTCTGTGAAGGAACTGACGCATTTCAGATGGAGATTTAAAATGGTCTGATTGCACCCAGGGGGCAAGTGAGAGCGTGTCATGAAGTCTCAAAGCTTTGGAGGATGTTGGGGGGTGGGCGAGGGGGAGCAGGGGGTGGAAGTGATAATTTTGTGCATTTTGAGTAACGATTATGCGCTCGGGTTTCTTATGGCTTTAACCTGGAAGAATTAGGAGTGCTTAAACCTTTCCCAAGGAGTGCAGCCCCTGGTAAGGCAAAGCCGTTTGAGAAGCTCTTGGTGACGACACAGCAATTGAGGAACGAAGCAGAGGAGCAACTTTGGTGGCCTTGTGTCTGGCAGGGTCACAGGAGGCGAGACAGGCATTCCTCTGGCTTCCCTGGGGGACACAGGGTGCAGCATCTGCTAAAAATCTAGTACATGTTGGTGTTTAACTCCTTTCCCAGGGCAGCTGGGAGCAGGCTTTTGGAACTTGGTTGAACTAGGGTGGCTGAGGATGGGTTCGTCTCTGTTACTCAGGGGCAAGTCTCTCAGTCCCAGCCTTGAAGTGCTCATGGTGCTGGGCAGGGTGGTGGCGAGAGGTGCGCAAAGGGGTCTGGGATCTGTTTGTACAGGGGTTTTCTGTGTGAGCTCATGCTACTCCAAAATGGATCAGCCACGATTGAAGCTCTCCAAGCAGACACTTGGCTTCCTCCTGCTGCTCAACATTTCGGTGGCCACTTTGCTGCTGTCCACTGGGCTGAGAATCCCAGCCAAGAGTCCACAGAGACCCCGGCATCTCTTGCCGGCGTTGTAGCTGCCAGGTCAGAGCTCAGCATTGCAGAGGCCAGCTTTATTTTTCTCTACACGCACTGCTTGACACTTATCCCCGTAAAAGCTCATCTGACACCTTTCTGTCTCTCAGCTTGGTGAGGTTCTTGAGTTCCTCGCCATCAGCGTCGTATTTGACTGCTCACAAGAGCTTAGTGTCACCTGCAGACTTGGCGGCTCGCTGCTCGCTCTCGATTCACCGTCTGCACCCATGCCCTTGAGAAAGCTCGTCCAGCGGCGTTTCTGGGAGGTTCTGGGGAGCCTTGCGTAGCCTCCTCTAACCCAAGGAGTGACCGATGAGCTCCACCCTCTGCTTCCCGTCGGTGACCCCGCTCAGAGATGTCGGTCTCACTGATCTGCTCGCACACCCGTACGGCCGTGTTTTACAAGTCAGACTGGATGCTGATCAACCTCATCAGCGTGTTCTCCAAGCCCTGTTAATCCAGCACTTATGAAGTGAGTGGTGTTTCCGCCCCAGACACTGACCAGGAGAGCCAGAGCGACTGTCCCGTGGCTGTCTCCATGGAGGAGCTGGCATTTGGGCTGCCACACTTCTCCTTTGTGCTTTGGTCTGAGACATTCCCTTGCAGGTTGCAACCTGACAGGAGGGTGCAGAGAGGGGGGGTCAGTCTCTTCTCCCAAGTGGCAGGTGGTAGGACGAGAGGAAACGGCCTCAAATTGTGCTAGGGGGGAATTCAGGTTGGATATGAGGAAGAACTTCGTCATGGAAAGGGCTGTCAGGGATTGGAACGGGCTGCCCAGGGAGGGGGGAAGTCACCATCCTGGGAGTGGTTTAAGAGGCGAGTTGATGTGGTGCTCAGGGACATGGTTTAGGGTGGACTTGGCAGTGCTGGGTTAATGACTGAACTCCATCTTAAAGGTCTTTCCCAACCAAACCAACTCTGTGGTTCTGGGTTGCTCTGGGCCGCTGGGAATCAGTTCACAGGTAGAAAGTGTGGGCCACGCCTTGGTACCGCAGAAGGACAAGGTGGGCAGAGCCTGTCCGAACGGGCCTGGATTTACTAGCCCTGTTACCTCCCCTAGAAGAGCCCTGGCTGTGTGAGAGCTCACGATGGAGCCGAGGAGGGGGCCCACAAGCCATACCCCTGCTCTCGGCTCCCCCCTGCCTTGTGGCCCCCCGCCTGCCTTGCCCCTTCCCCGTGAGCTGGGCTGTCGGAGCAGCGTTGTAGCTTTTGTAAGTGTTTCCCCAGTGATGTGCCAATACTCTCCAGGGTGTGTAACCCTTCCTGCTCGGGCTGCTGTGCTGTAAGAGGAACAGAAGCTTGTGTCTTACACCATAAACACCCAGACTGTGAAATAAGGAAATTCGTGGCACCCACGGCCTGTTCCCAGCTGGAGCAGGATAACCCCGTGCCTGCCTTTCTCACAAGGCCAACGGCACGCCTTGGCCGCGCTCTCCAGCCAACGCTCCTGCTGCGTGGGATTTTGCCAGCCCAGCAGTTTCCGCAGGGTGAATAACCTTAGAGACGGCTTCAATGGGCCAAAGGAGGAATAAGAGACCAGGAAAGCAGATGTAGGACGTGCTGCTGAGCTGGACGGGGTGGTGATTGCATAAGGCGGAGATGCGGGTTTCTCGTCAGAGACGCTGTGCAGCGCGGGGCATCGCAAAGCCTTGGCCTTGGGGTTGGCTGTAAGGACCTTTTGCTGAGTGTCAGAGTAGCCAGTGGGGTGTGTGTACGCTGTGAGGGCTGAGAGGAGGGTTAGACCCTTGATGTACCCATGCCGGTCATGCCAGACTCGTTTTGTGGGTAGAGGATTAGTCCGGCCTGTGGTCCCAGGGGTGATTCCCCTCCCTGCTCTGGGGTGCAGGGATGGGGTCGGCAGCAGCATAGAACGGCTCTGTTGCTGATCCTGTTGGCTTCTGCAGTGATCAGAAAGCACACTGCTTTCCCCAGCTGTCTGCAGCTACCGGTGCTCGGGTTTTTCCTTGACTGGAGTACTGAAGTCAGAATTTTAAGGCTTTTGTTGCTGAGTCTCAAAAGCCTGAGTTGATGCCTGTGGTGTGCAAATGCTGAAACCCTGAAACCTAGCCCTTCCTCGCATCTGGTTACTGTCAGCCGTCTGATTTAGCGAGTAGCAGGTCCCCACACCTTCCTTTTTCCAAGGCAGATTTTTTTCCCCTCTTTTTTTATTGTCAAAAAGCCTAAAGTTGTAAGCTCCAAGAGTTTGTGTCTTTTCAGAGCAAATGGGCCCTGTCCTCTCCCTGCACGTGTCCGGGTGCCTCTGCAGCCCATTCTGCTGCAAATCATAACCTGACCCTGGAGAGCCCTGGGCTGGGAAACTGGGAGAGTGTTTCCAGCACGAGTGCTGCTGACCTGCTGCTCCCCGGAGCTGTTGAAGATGCTCGGGGGATTTCTGGAGCCCCTTTGTATTTTGTCCCCTGTGAAGGATTTAGCAGCCCAGAGGATTCTGCAATTTTTAGTAAATCTTAGTTTTCCTTCTAGGTCACGGGGCACATGTGTTTAGTAACACAAAATCATAGAATCACAGAGTGGTTTGGGTTGGAAGGGATCTTACAGCCCACCCAACCCCCCCTCTGCCGTGGGCCGGGACACCTTCCACTAGCCCAGTTTGCTCCAAGCCTCATCCAGCCTGGTCTTGAATGCTTCCAGGGATGAGGCATCCTAAATATGGTGGTTGCGGAGATTTGGGCTGAAATCCGGTATTTCTGGTGTTCTGCAGCCCCTGGCTGGTGTTCCAGTCAACATTTTTTCCATTGCTCGCATTCCTCTGGTTTCTGCTGGGAGGAGACACACGCAGGCTCCCTGCTGCTGCTTGCAGGTAGGTTGCTCAGCCAGGCTGCGGAGCACAGGACTTGCTTATAAACCATGAGTGGAAAATCCTGGTATTCCAGCTCATGTTCCCTTCCTTGCTTCGGATTTATTCCAGATCTGTTGAAGTTGGAAGGCCTTTTGTCTCCGTTTCAGTGGGGCTTTGGGAGGGGGTGACAGCGGTGTGCTTCCTGCATGCCTCTCAGCAGTGAGCGGGTCTCCAGCCTGCTGGGTTACCCGTGAGCCGCCCCACAGGGACACCTCCGAGCTCGGGAACAGAGATTCCCGAGGCAGTTATTCCCAGGGACACGCTCATCCTTGGCTGACAGGCCACAGCTCAGTGATTGCAGTAGCTCAGGTACCTTGATGTCACTGTTTGCCGCACGTCTGATCCGACATGTAACGATAGTACTACACTGCTCAAACTGTTGTCCTCCTTGGATTTTCCTGTCTCTTGGTGCTCTGCAGTGCTTTCCCATCGCTTCTCTGAGCCTCCAACTGTTACATTTGGAGGCAAGACATACCCTGAAAATGAGAAGGGGATGAAACCTTTGCCTGAGTCTCCAAACAGCCCACAGCCCTCCACAAGGATGGGCTTCCTCTCTTTCCATCTGGGAGTGAGAACCCAGGAGGAATATTTGATATGCCAGGTTCCCTTGAAGCTCTCGGACTGGTGAGGTCAGACCAGGTGCTCTTCCCTTGGGAGTAGTGCAGGATAGAGCGTGTTTGGATGGGTGCTGCCGAGGTTCTCCAAAGAAGGAGTCATGGATTCATAGCCCTGCAAAGCAAATCCCTCTATTTCCACCCTGACGTGGCAGGAGGGGGGTGCTGAATCCCTTCTCCAGAGGAGACTGGTGAGCTCTGCTGGATCCTCACACAGAGGGAACCCGTGTAGCGGGGAACTGTAGAGATAATGCATGTTATCAGACGGGAGATAGCGCAACCTTGAGACATGGAGTCGCAGGGAAGGTGGCAGTTTGTGTCGTCGCTGGTGGGGTACTTGCTTTACATTGTTCATCAGTGCTGCGTCAGCTGGAGCCCTGGCTGAGGTGGGGACCTTTTTGTGCTAGGCACTGCACAAATACCCCAAGATTCTGTCATTTTGGGGCTGGGCTGTGCAGAAGAGGTGAGCTGAAGGGACTTGTGCAGGGAGGAAGCAGAGTGCTGCAGTGGCTTGCCCGAGGTTGCACAAGAGTGAGAGGCTGGGGGGGGTGGGGGTGGCGTTCAGATCTCACGGGGCAGCGGCCAGTGTGTTATCCAAAAGCCCTGGCCTCCCTCTTCCCCAGTGCCCACCCTCCCTGTGCCTTCTGCTGTCTGCTCAAAGGAACCGCTGAAAGGAATAAAAGGATCCTGACGGCCGGTGCCAAACTCCTCGCTGGCTGGAGCCCGGCTGTAAGCTCGGCAGGTCTCCATGATGCAGCAGCACAACGCTGCCTCGTTCCTGCTCTTCTTGAGACAGCTCCAGCAACTCTGCTTAGCGTCTCCTGAGGGATCTGGCATTGGCAAACAGCCAGGACAGTGCTTTCAAACACATGGAAAACATTATCCAGATCCGTGCTTTTAAGAAGGGTTTGGGGTTTCTGCTTGATTGCCTTTTCGCTGCCGTTTTGTGGGTTTTTTTGTTTTAGACCATAGCTTTTTCCAAGGGTTTAGGCCTGATTCCTTGGCCTGTGCTGCTGCTGTAACCTGGCTGCTGTCCGGCAGAGAGCTGCAGTGAGCGACGAGAAGTGCTGTGTCAGGCACAGCTGGGCTGTCGGGTGAAGGCAGAGGCCTGGCCCACGGCAGCCAGAGCGTAGTACCCGCAGAGATTCGAACGCGAGCACGGGATGCGGCCGGCCGAGTGTGCAGGCAGCCTTGCTCTGGGCCTCACAGGGGAGGTGTGTGTGCCCTTGGGCTGGGACTAAGGAGGCCCTGAGCAAGTCCCAGGTCACGGCTACATTGCATGGTCATGTCTCTTTGAGCCTCAGTTTCCCTTTTTGTAAAGTGGGGGAATCCCCGTGGTCTCCTTTATAAAGAGCTTGGAGATCTAGGACTTGTTACCTTCGGATAAGAGAAAACCAGTTGCTAGAACCACCCCAAGATGCTTCACCTCCCCAAAAACTGGAAGTGTGAACGGTGGGAGTGCAAAAGCCTGTCCGGAGCAGTCAGGACCCAGGAGCTCTGCACTGGCTGGGCGCAGCATCCGCGGGGTGTTTCTCCTCAGGAGCCCTTTGCTGGCGCTTGGCTCTTGTCCTGTACAAAGGGATTTTGGTTGCCTTAGTAAACCATTTTTGGCCTGTCTGCCCTCGCTGCAGATGTCTGTCTGCTCTGTCTGTTTAGCCCTTGGACTCTGCTGCTGGCAGTGAGAGTACCAAGACTTAACTATACCTTGGACAGAAAGGAGTCTCTTAATTGAACCCTTCCTGAGCAGCTTATTCCTGGAGTGCTGCATCCCTGTCTCCTTGGGTAGGCTGAAACACCCTGCGGGTGCAGGGATGAAGGTTTTTGCTGAACCCTCGTCTTCTCTGATGGGAACTTCTGCTTAAGCCAGAAGCATCTCTGTCTGATGGCTGTGAGGATGGGCAGCTCCTTCCTGTGGGTACCCTGGCTCCGAAGGGGGCTCTTGGAGAGCATCTGGTGAGATCTGCTGGGACGACAGCATCATTTGTGCCCTGAAGTCAGCACTGGGATTCAACAGAAGTTAAAGAAAACCAACTCCATGTGTTTCTGCACATTATCATTGTGTAATGCTTGACTTTTCAAACTTGAACGTAGTAAAAAACCTGTGTAAGCAGCGGAGGAGGAGACATGACCCCCTCTGCTGACTTCTGGGGGGAGAGGGGTTCTCTTCCTGGGTGATCATCCAGACTTTGCTGGTCATTTCTGAGCAGAAGCTGGGAGTGAGATCCAGAATCACAAACATGTTGCTTGAAGTAAGGTTTCTTTCATGGTTTTCTTGACCTTGTAGCTCAGACTGTGCTGGAAAGAACTCCTTTAATGCAAATGTAACTAAATCAAACGTGGGATTTTTGATTTCTGCTAAGATCCAGCCCTGGCTTTTGTGTTCAGCAGTACAGCCCAGGGTTTTTGAATTAAATAGCAAAACTCCCACTGAGCTCATCGGAAGAACAGGATGAGGCCTGTGCTAATCGCACTTGAATGGGAGGCAGCCTTAAGTTCTGGGGGTGCAGGGAAGTTTAGGCTTCGGTGTCCTTGGCTGGGAGTGCCAGAAGGCTCAGCACAGCCAGGAAAGGAGCTCCCACGGAGGGATCCCTTTCTGCCACCCCAGCTGCCAAGGCTGTGGGGCTGCCAAGCTTCCAGAGCTTCCTTCATCTGGGGTGGGTGGTCCTGGAGGGAGAAAGGCAGTCGCAGCCCGGGTGACTGAATGGGATGTTTCTGTCGCGTGCTGGGAAGCCGGCCTGAGCAGCAAAGCCACGAGTGAGCAAGCTCCCTGGGCTCTGCAGTCCAGGCCAGCTTGGCTGTTAATGGGATGAGGGTTGTACTGATACAGCTTTACATCCAGAAGCCTTTTCTGCCCTCCACGCGGTTCCCCAGCGCGGTGAAAGATCAGGTTTGTGTCTGTGGCCTCTGCTGAAATCCCTCTGCCAGCCATGGCACGAGCTCTGTGCTCGCCCTTGCTGTGGCAGGGGCTCCCTTTTGGGACCCTCCTTACTAATGGCTGCTCTGGGCAAGGGGTTTTGGGAAGCAGCAGGTAACCTGCTTTGTGAACCGTGCTCAAACTGGGGATGGGGAGAGGACCAGAGGCAGAGCCTGCTCTCCTCTGCTGGGACTGTCAGGCACAACTGGCGCTACTCATTTTTGTAAGACTGATGTGGGTCGTGGCCAGTGGAATGCCTCCTGTCTCAGTCTCCTGAGAAGTCTCACTTGCTGTTAAAACAGTTGTGTACTTGTAAAAGCAGCTAATTATGGGTATTTCAGTATTTGGGTGATTGAGGAATCATTTTTAAAGACACCATATCTTTAGAAAACACTGAACACTCATCCAGGAATGATTTGAAGGAGCCTGACTTTGACCTTGCCGCTTGCTTTGGAAAATCCAGGTTTATGTGAGCTTAGGTAAATACTTGGACTTGGTGCTACAGGAGGTTGTTCTCTGAGCCCAGGGAGATGTGTACAATGAGCCTAACTCTGTCTTCTTCCACAGAGCAGACTTCCCATGACTAACAAATGCTGGCCTAGATTATGAGCTCAAACAAGAACGCTCGCTACAATCGTTTCTCCAGTGGCACGACAAACATCGCTGCTTCTGAAAATACTAACGGGGTAAGGCTGGGCGGTGTTGGCAGGGAGGGGGGCAGGGCTGCTTCTCACGTTCTCATCCTTTCTTTTGGGAAAGTCAAGATGGCTTTGGCAAATATGGTACCTTCTTCCTTCTTAAAACCCCCCCTGTTAATGGATAAAGGTGGGAATATACGAGTATGGGTTTGCAGCAGTTCAGGAGAGGCAGGAAGCCTTCGGGCTGTGCTGCGGCGATACACGCTGACCCTCATTTTGTCAATGTTTCAGACAAGAATGGAAACAACTTTTGGGCCAGCCTACTCCGCTGTGACCACCATCACAAAGGGTGAGTGTGTTTCATGCATAGAGCTTCCCCCAAAGCGCTGAGCGTGATTCCTACCAGGGTGATGGTGTTTTACAGACCGCAGAGCTGTTGGGAGAATCGCCGTGTTGGTTACGAACAGGTGTCAGGGTGCTGGGTTTAGTAGTGTGCAGCCCAAGTGTTATTTAATCATGGCATCTGATCACCAGGCAGGAGGGAAATGGGCACGCAGAGAAATTTTTTCCCATTAGGCAGACTTAACAGTACCACTGGGAAGCCTGTGCTTAAAAGAGGATAATACAACAGGTTTGATACAGAGCTCAGTCCCAAATCTTATTTCTCTCTGTGACTTCTCACGCGATCATTATCAGTGCTGAGAATTCCCGTCCCCACTCCCTGCCCGACTCTGGGTCACTCTGGATGCTTCGGTAAAACCCCCATGGCCATTTTTAGCTCTGGCAGGAGGGAGTGCGA
Organism: Eurypyga helias; assembly: GCF_000690775.1. Taxonomy (NCBI): domain Eukaryota; kingdom Metazoa; phylum Chordata; class Aves; order Eurypygiformes; family Eurypygidae; genus Eurypyga; species Eurypyga helias. The sequence continues at coordinate 14,618 of NW_010243315.1, read as the reverse complement.
GTGTACCTTAAAATCCTTGTGCTTTGTTCCCAAAGCCCAGCAGGGAGGAGTCTGAGCCCTGGCACGTGGTATGAATGTTGGAAGAGTTCTGGTTTCGTTTGGGAATGAAAATATCCTTACTTTAGCAAAGATAAACTGTGGCACTTGACACTGGTTTAGATAAGGAAAGGCACATCTCCCCGGAGGAAATGTCTGGATTACATTTGTGCAGGACTCAGGACTCTGGATGGGTTTGGACTCCTGAATATTTACATTCACAATTTTATTTGAGTTGGTAATATGATGTTTATACAAATATCTCCAGTTGAATTTTGTGTGCTTCCCTTCTGCTGCAAGAATAACCAGACCTCCCTTGATCGAAGCAATTTTTGGTGGTGACTGAAATATGTGGGAGTATAAGGTTTCCTTTCAATAGTATTTTTAACCTATGGACCTGGTAGAATATTCTCTGGGCTCTTCTCTGGGTAAGCTACCTTCAGAGGGCTGCGTGCGTTCCAGCAAGCTGGCAGAGATCAGGTTGTTCCGCCTGCACTGATATGTCCGGGTCAGGCACTGGAATTGCAGAATCCCTAATCTTTTCCTTTTTCAAGGAACATTTAGAGCTACAGCGACTGCCGTTTAGCTCAGAAATGTTACCGAGGGGCCTAAATGCTTGCCTTTTCTTCTTCTCTTTAAAGCTGACGGGACCAATACTTTTAAGCAGCATCGTCGGACGCCATCCTCCTCCAGCACACTCACCTATTCCCCCCGCGATGAGGACGATGGCATGGTAGGTCTTGGCTGGCTTAGCTGGTTATATGTCAAATGAGCGATGGCTGCTGCTCCTCTGCACTTCCCTGCCTCCCCCACCGTTCCTTGTGTCGAAGGCAGATGTCTGCGCCAGCGGCAGGACCAGCCTCGGCGTTTCCCGGCTGCTCCCGGGATTGGGGCAGTGGGGAAGCAGAGGCTGCATTGACCCAAGGCATTAGGCTGACCTGGCTGGTGCTCGTTTTCAGGCTGCTTCAACATGGTATGCGGTTACAAAGCCCCGGAGCTATGAATCCCCCAGGCCTGCTCGTGAGGCTGTACCTGCCTCCTGACCTGAGCAGCACGCTCTGGGTCTCTGGAGAAAGCAGAGCTGGTGTCGGGGTGTCTGGGACAGTGGCTGAGGCCAGGCAGTCTCCATCGCGGTGTGTTGGACACCCAGCAGTGCAGCTTGCCTTGCAGTGAGGACCAGAAAAGCCATTCCTCTTTCCACCTCCAGATGGGGCTTCTGACCACAAGGAGCACGTTGGAAACCTGCGGAGCGGGTTGTCGGACACCGAGGAGTATGCTCTGCTTCAGGAGGTTACATCATCAGGGTCTTCTCACACAAACCATTCCCATGTCTCGCAGTATCCGCAGAAAAGCGCTGCCTGGTTTCGTACCCAGCTTTCTGGGTTTTCTTTTTTTTTCATCACACTCCCTTCTGAGTAACTTCTTTCGGGGGAATTTAGTGATCCGACAGGCCTCAGCTGCTTAAAGAGAAATTAAATCAGCTAAATCAGTCAAACCAAGAACAGCAACAGCAAAGCAAACCTCAGCGAATGGGCAGAGCGCTGTGAGGCCTCGCTCTCCTATCCCTAGTGCTCCATCTGCATCTTATAACCACAGGCTCTTATTTAGATGAAGCACCTGAGTAGTAGACTCTCTGCACTAAGTCGTTGTAGGCTGCCAGGTTATGAGATCCATCTTCCAAGGCAGGGATAAATGGATCACGGCTGCTGCTCTGCGCTGGTAGAGACTGGGGTCAGCGACAGTGTGGAGCTACAACACTTCTTCAAATGAATTTGACACCAGATTGCAAAGAGCTTTATTGTCAGCATCCTACAAAGTTCCTTCTGTCGCTCAGAGATCCTGCTGCGCTTTATGCGAGCGTGTGTTTGTTTTTTCAGAAAGTCCTTTGAACGTGTGCCTCATGTCCTTGGCAAACACAACTCTCCATCGCATCACCGACCCCGTGCTGCTGGGCTGCTGTTCCAGGAAGCCCTTGGCTGTCAGCACGGGTCCTGTGGGCAGAGTGCTGTGCTCGCTGCACCCTTTTCCTGTGCTGTGCCGTTCTCGTGGAGCGTAGATGAGGGTTTTTCTGGAGGGGAGAATGTTACATTTAGCGATGTCTGGTTAGGGTGATTCCTTTGAAATCCACAGTGTGACGAAGTGATGCGTTCAACCACGAATAGGAGAGATCTCTCCTATGATGTAGCCTCAGTCCTCTTGGACAGTCTCATCCCCCCTTCCCTCGGGGGCTAAATATTCTTAAATGAGAATCGCAGGAGGGTTAAGGAGCGGTACAGGAAGCAGCCTGCAGCACAAGGTGCTAACACACCAGCAGCGCCGCAGCCCTGCTCTGCCTCCTGCTCCAGACAAACGCTCACTGACCCTTTTAGGATGCTTCCATTGCTTTGTCAAGAAATAATCTGGGATTTCCCTTCCTCATTGCTAAGTTTTCCCTTCTCCAGAAGCTGCCAAGGACCTGTCAGCCATCAGAGAGGCAGCTGGAGAGGAGTCAGAGACCTCCTGTGACCTCCACCACCCCTTCTTCTTTCTTTTTAAAGCTTCTGTTAATGAAACCAGAAGCAGAGCAGCGTGTTCTATGCGCAGGGCAGGGATTATTGAGCGACTGCTGTCATCTTTCCTGAAAGCAGTGCCACGGGTTCCCAGCCTCGCCGTGCCTACAGGGAGCAGGAGCGAGGACGGCACTGGAGCCATCATGTGGAGGCTGCTTTTGTAGCTGACGTCATGGGAAGTCCCCCTGAAGATTACAGCTGGATATTGGAGATAATGGATGTAGAGCTGACTGCTCTCTGGTGTCTCGGTGTTTACAGGGAGCTTCACCCCCGAACCAGAGGCCAGACTGAGTTACCTGCCAGCCACAAGCTATCCATCTTCCGTCAAAAGACGTGTGAGCACGCCGTCCTTGGGCTGGTTGAAGTTGGGCTTGATGTTTAGTGCAGAAATAGCCCTGGTACATCTGTGGTGAGGTGGGACCCTGCTCCCACCTCCCATATCCCCCAATCTGTGATCGTCCCAAATTCAGGCCTGGCCGAAGCAGAGCCATTGTGTCACCTTGTCCCTGTGGCATGGCCTGGCACTCCTCGGGTTTGGTGCCTACGGGTGCCCCCCAGCCTGGACAGGTGCCCATAGGGTGGAAGTCGTGTGATCCTCGTGCTCTGTCATTGTTTGCAGCGCAGGAGTGCCCAGCAGTCAGGGCCCTCGCGCTGGCCGCTCTGCGCACCACCAGTGCTGCAAAGCTCAGCCTAAATAGCCAGGGTAGGAGTGGGAAGCAGTGCAGCGACTAACCCTGTAGAGCTGAGGTCTCTCACGTCTTACCCTTGTTTCCTTGGCAAAATCAAAGGCTTCAGGTACTAGAGGGGCAGCAAACACCAGCACATGCCTCTGCCATTCAGCGTTGCCATTCAGCCCGAGTGGAGTGAGATTTCTCAGCACATCACCTTCCCTCCTGCGTGTTTTACACCAGCATTAGCCCAGCCAGGATGCAGGGAGCTGAGACTATGGTGCTGCACAAGGCTAGCAAGGCTGTGTCTCGCCCCCCTGCCTCCTGGAAGTGCTCTTGGGCTGCAGCCCCCCTCCTTTCCATTGGTGATCCGCACAGGATGTTGCTCTTGATAAAACTGCCTCCTGCAGAGTCTGCCCTTGCTGCCCTGGTCTCGGTGTCACCTCCAGAATGGAAACTATGCACAGTCATTCCTGTTGTTTTAATAACTTCTGCTACTAGTAGAGGAAAATAATAACATTAATGGATCTGCATTTAACCATGCCTGCTCAAGGTTTACATATTTAGCCAATAAATATGCCTTCCTTAAGAAAAAGAGCTTTATGCTTCATGTTCTAAGCAGATGCAGCGTTTCTGAGCTCCTAGAATCCCACTGTCATAAAATTCAAGAAGCAGCGTGGTGTGAAGACCCAGCAGGATCCTGTTCTGCTCCTCTTCTGCAGCCCAGCAAGGGCTGCACCCTGCCTGCTCAAGGTTTACATATTTAGCCAATAAATATGCCTTCCTTAAGAAAAAGAGCTTTATGCTTCATGTTCTAAGCAGATGCAGCGTTTCTGAGCTCCTAGAATCCCACTGTCATAAAATTCAAGAAGCAGCGTGGTGTGAAGACCCAGCAGGATCCTGTTCTGCTCCTCTTCTGCAGCCCAGCAAGGGCTGCACCCAGGCCGCACTATAGTCTGTCTCTGGGGGAGACAGCAGGCTCTGAAGCCCATCTTACAACTTTGCTGAATTTCCTGACTGCCCCACTGGCCTCTCCCATCACTTTTGCCCGCCCCTGTGTCACAGGCTTTTGCCCAGGGCAAGCACACAACACGCAGCTCGGGAACGCATGTCGAACGTCAGGAAAACCCGTTTTGCTCACAGGGTAGCGTGGGACAGGAACGTGGGGCAGCAGGGTCTCATCTGTATGGCTCAACCTCTTCCAGTGGGCAGCAGGGCCAGCCATCTCCAGAGCTCCTTCCAGCCAGCACTTCCAGGATTTGTGCCTGATGTAGGCGACGGTCGAGCCACGCATAGGTGTGGTACATGCAGGTGGCCTGGCCTTGGTCACCTCTTGATGCTGAGTGTCTGGAGCTTATGCTTCGTCCTGCCATTCCTTCGTCAGCCCATCCATTGTGCTCCTTCAAGACTCTTACCGCTTCCCTGCACCCTTCCCCGTCTGCCAGCAGAATCTCCCCTGGAGTAACGCAGCAGGGGCTGCTCTAGCCCCCCACATCCAATCACCCCATGGTCTGAAGAGTCTCCAGTTTCACTTTGACACCAAATTGCATCTTGGCTACGCGCTGCTGGTTGATATTCCCCCCCTTTAGCGATTCACCGCTGCTTAATATTCCAGTGGCAGCATTCCCTCAAAGCCAATCCCAAGGCTGCCGTAACCAGTGGGATTTTTCTTGATTGGTGCACGCGACGTCCACTTCGCTCTCCCCGCCCGAGCAGGAAGCGACAAAGCCAGCCTGTTACTGAATTGAATAGAAGGAAGTCTCCACACTTACGCAGAGAAATTTGGCAGAAGTGAGATAGGGAGTGAAACAACAAGTGCTGCTGCAGGAGTTGCAGACGCTGCCCAAGTCGGGCTGTCTCTGGGGGAGGCTTACAAAGCTCTGCTTGAAGGATTAATTCCTCCAAACCCTTGCTTTGCGGCTGTGCGCAGTGAGTATGCCAACGAACGCACCTTTGAGGGACGTTGTGTGCTTGGAATGGAGGTGTCAGCTCGGATTAGGGTGTGCAATGTGAGCGCTGCCTGTCCCGTCTCCGAGCAGCGTGCAGTGTTCCTGGCTGCCAGGGAGGGTGCGCAGCAGCGAGAGGGGCTGCTGCTGGGGGTCGCGCGTGGCAGAGCGGATGAACAAATGGGGTGGCTGAGTTTGGTGGAGGGAAGGGACTGAATTTGAAGTCTCTGTGCCTGGGGTTTTGGAGCAGGGGGGAATTACTTGGAATAATAAGAACTGGTTTTTGTCTCTTGGAAGCCTCCGATCAGCACCCCGCGCCGCTCCGACTCTGCTATCTCCGTCCGTTCCTTGCACTCCGAGTCCAACATGTCCTTGCGCTCGACGTTCTCGCTCCATGAGGAAGAGGAGGAGCCAGTAGGTATTTCGGATTGTCTGAAGGAGCAGTATTAGGAAGTTCAGTGTCAAAAGAGTAACTTAGTGCACTATGTGAGTACGTAGAGCTGTCATGGGCAGATCTTTCCTGATGGCTGGCAGCTAAAAGCCAGGCTGTCAGGATTCCTGGTTCTAATTTTGTTTCCACCACTGACTTCTGTCAAGTCACTGTGTTTCCTTGTGTACCGTTTTCCTCACTGGAAAGAGGGTACAGTGCTGAAGCTTTTTGGCTTCTCAGAAAAACTGTAGGTCTTTGCAAAGTCACGTGTGATTCCTTGGCTCTGCTGCAGAGCAGAAGAGGGTCACAGGTCTTTAGGCTGGTGTTCTAGCCCCAGGCAGCAAGACTAATGCAATTCCCTGCTGATTCCAAGCCCCAGCCTGCAGATGGGGCTGTGGCACCCCACTGACTTGATTGTAAGCCCCAGGAGGGTGCAAGGAATTGTCCACATGTGACTCCTGTTGGGGGAGGACATCTTTAAGATGAGATTAGATTGTGACCCAACAACTAACCCCAGACTGGATGCATAAAAGGTCAGGCGGCGTTTTCCCACGGATCTGGGATAGAAGTGTGTGTTTTATATTTAGGAACCCAGGGGGTTGTGTTTGCAGTTCTGGGAGCAGCACAGGATGAAAAGCTAGGCCGAACTGCAGGGATTGATTTGACAGGCTCTGAAATGTGAAGCCCTGCTTTGGCGGGGAGCAGAGCTGTGCTGCTTCAGGAGGACATGCTCCAAGCCCGCTCTCCAGCAGTCTCAGTTGGTAAACAAAACTGGAGAGATGGGCCCATTGTGGCAGAAACAATGTTGTTTCTGCTTCGTAAGGGAATGAAAGAGCCCTTCCTTCAGGATGTTTCAAAAACACAAAAGGGCACGCTGTTTTAAAATCGCTTTTAAACTTCAGGCTTAGTATGGGGGTCGTTTTTGACAACACACTGTTCAGTCCAACCAGGCAGAAAATATCAGATGATGCAGCTCGTGCAGTTCTGAGTCACTCTGGCAAAGAAGTTGGTCCATGCAGTTTGCTGTCAGGTCTTAATCCTGCCACATGCTGATGGCCCCCAGTTTGTGATGAGCTGAGGGTCTCCAGCCATTCCCAACTTCATTCTTCCCCTACCTCTTCCGTGCTGGAGGTCAGCAGATCCGGACAAAAGTGTATTTTGAGATAATGAAACCCATAGCGTGCCCTGTGCCCCAGGCTCCCCAAGGCCCGCCACTGAAGAGCTGTTTTGTTCCTTCTGCAGAGCTGGAGGCTCTTGCGTTTGGACTGATCCTTGTGCTCTCTCTGCCCCTTTCCCTCCTCCTCTTCAGGAGCCACTGGTATTTGCCGAACAGCCGTCCGTGAAGCTGTGCTGCCAACTCTGCTGTAGTGTGTTTAAGGATCCAGTCATCACGACCTGTGGGGTAAGGCTCTTCCAAACCATGAGTGCGGGCTCTGCAGATGTGCTGTGTGAGCTGTAGCCAAGCCTTGCCTGTCCCCAGTGCTTGTCCCCAGTGCTTGTCCCCAGTGCCTGTCCCCACTGCTTGTCCCCAGTGCCTGCCAGCCTGAGTGACCAAAGTCGGGCAGCCCCTGCCCAGGGAAGCTGGGCCAGCATGGGAGCAGAGGTGCTGATGGATGTGTGTGGGATTTCCCCACGAGGCAGCTCTGAACCAGTCTGGGGGGGTGTGTGGGACGCTGCAGTTAGCCAGAGAAGCTTGGGCCTTGCTTAAAATTGGGCAGCTTTTCCCAGAAGAGCTGTGCTGTCAGCCTGCCTGTCCTGGCCACGTTCAGTGTCCTTGGTGTGGCTTCAGTGAGGTCTGAAACTCCTTGTTCCCTGTCCTGAAGGGCTCTGCAGAGTGCTGCTGCCTCTGGGCACCCCAGGAATGGCTGCTCTTCAGTACTGAAGAAAGCGTTTCCTACAAAACAAGGATGGCTTGAAGCTTCATTTAGTTAACGCTTGCAAAGGGATTTGAGATCCCCTAATGAAAGGCAAAGAGTTATGAATATTCTTCTGTATTCCATTTTACTGGGTTTTAATAGAAACTGTGTTATTGCTGCTTCTGTGCTACATGTGAAGAAAAATGGCTTTGTGATGAGCTCTCTGATGCTGCTGACGTGCTTCTGATCGCTAGGCTGGAGCTGTAGTGCCAAAAGCAGAGAGGAGGGTTGTCATTGCACTGAGGGTGCTATCCCCAGAGGGGTTGGAAGTTGGTGCAGTTCCGCTGCACCGTTTCAGCAAGCAGCTCTTTGTGGAGACACTGAGATGTACTGGTTAATACAGAAAAACAAGTCTGCTGCAGGAAGCAGCCTGGCTTTATTTGCAGTCCTGGCTTGGCAGCGCTGGAGAGAGCACCATGCAGCTGTGCAGGGCAGGAAAAACCCGTGCGAGCAGGGCGGCAGATAACTGCTCCCAGGAGTGACTTGCAGTCTCTCCAGCGCTGCTGCCAGGTGCTGGCCCAGTGGCAGGGGAATGTGGCTGAGGAGGCTCCCAGGAGCCCACGGGGCAAGTTCAGGACCAGTGAGATGCTGCAGCCTTTGTCCCTTTCTTTACATTCATTAGCATGTTAGATTCATGTGCTACTTCAGCAAGTTAAATAGTTACTGTACATTCATAGAACCACAGACTGATTTGGGTGGGAAGGGAGCTTAAAGCCCCCCCAGTCCCACCCCCTGCCATGGACAGGGACACCTTCCACCAGACCAGGTTGCTCCAAGCCACATCCAGCCTGGCCTTGGACACTCCCAGGGATGGGGCATCCACAGCTTCTCTGGGCAACCTGTCCCAGTGCTCCCACCCTCTCCAGGAAGAATTCCTTCCTGGTGTCCCATCTCCATCTCCCTCTTTCCATTTAAACCCATTACCCCTGGTCCTGTCGCTCCCTGCCCTTGGAAAAAGTCCCCCCAGCTTTCTTGTAGCCCCCCCAGGCACTGGAAGGGGCTATACATTTCTGCTCTAGGAATAAAGAGCTATTTAATGTGTCAAAAATCACAGTGTGTTTAATGGGCTTCAAACCAGGTGTCCCATCACCTGGCAGCAGGACGGCTTCAGCTACGTTAGGAGAGCTACGGAGGGATATATGTGATGGGCCAAGGACAAGGAGAGGCCAGGCTGGTGCTCTTCCCCCTGAGACTTCTCAAGGGAATGACATGGATATTAGGAAAAACTTCACAGAAAGGGCTGTCCGGGCTTGGAATGGGCAGCCCAGGGAGGGGGTGGAGTCACCATCCTGTGCGAGATTTAAGAGACGAGTTGATGTGGTGCTCAGGATCATGGTTTAGGGTGGACTTGGCAGTACTGGGTTGTCTGTTGGACTTGATGATCTTCAAGGTCTTTTCCAACCAAAACAATTCTATGATTCTTGGCCTGATTCTGGACAAGACAGAACCCTGAGAGCTTCAAACCATGTGCTTAATAATCCTCCGGCACAGGACTCGTGTTGCACTCGGCTGCCTGAGCAAGCAGCTGGTTTTTGCCCTGTGGTGCAGACTGCAGAGCGCACTGAGCTATAAAGCAGGCAGAACAGCTGCTGAGGGCCCTGTGCCACAGGCTTTGCTGTCTCCCACCTTTCCCACCCTTACCCGCAGGGAGTAATTTGTCCGGTATTGTTTACGCTGACACCACTGTTCCTCTTTGTCTCCACAGCACACGTTTTGTAGAAGATGTGCCTTAACATCTGGTGAGTACAGAACTGTTCTGGTGTGATGCAGCCAAAACGCTGTTGTTTTCTGGTTTGTTTGCTTTCACTTAAGAAGAAGCTGGCAGAAAGATGTCTGAAGGGCTTAAAACAAGCTGTTGGTGACGGGCTGCCGCCGCAGCAGCGAGGGGCTGGGGCACGGGTGGCTGTGCAGCTTGGAGCTGTGATGGGACGCACTGTAGCATGGGCACTGGAGGGCTAGGGCCAGCTCCTGGGCACAGGATGTTCTCAAATCCTGGAATATGCAATGGATAATCCCAGGATAATACATGTCTCGCCCAGAGCTGACCCATTGATTTCAGGCAGAAAGCTTTCTGTGCCTGCCTAAGGAACAGGGGCGCCGTGTTTGGCAGAGACCCATCAAACCCCTCCTCCCCCATCCCGTCAGTGCCAGCTCTCTGCCCGCTGCAACTCAAGAGAGCTGCCGCAGCTCACCCAGCTCTTCCAGAGAGCTGGTGGAACCCGAGTGTCTGGCTGCTGGCCTGGCCTAAGCAGCTCCCGTTTGGTTTGGACTCTGTGCTAAAACAAAAGACACGAGCCCGTGCCCCTCTTGGAAAGCCTCAGCACAAAACCAAGCCATTCATATTACCAGAACATCCCTGAGCCCTGAGGAAGCTCCCTGGAGAGTCCACCAAAGCTGCTGCTCTTTCTGCCTTAGGATGTTTGTCTTCCACATGTGAGGGGTCCCTGTGCACGCTAACCCTCTGTCACCATGTGCTGTGTCTATCGCACATGACAAATTTGTAGCAAAAGGCTTTGCAGTTGCAGTCCTGAGTTGCTCCGTTCTGCTCCTGCCCTCAAAGCTCGTGTCTGTGCTGCACTGCAGCATCCCTGGCCTGCAGTGCCTCGTGGCAGCGGTGGAGCCGAGCATCAGGCCTGGGGGGGTGGTGTTAGCTGCTGATTAGTGGTCACTGCCTGTGAATACTTCAGCAAGCGCGAGGTAGTCTGCATCCTTTTTTCCTTGGCAGCTGGCTCAAATTATCTTGGATTAACATGAACTGTGACTCTTCACCAAGCCCCAAGACAAACCAGAGAGAGCGGCTGTAGACCTTGTGTGAATATCTGTGGCTCGTTCCATGGGAGTTGGCCATCCTTGTCCAGAGAAGGCAGAAAAAATACAATCTCCTGCAGCGTTTCAGCCCTTTCTGACCCTCTTTCTCTCTCTTTTGCTTCCCTGGCAGAGAAGTGCCCCGTGGACAATGCCAAACTGACCGTAGTGGTTAACAACATCGCCGTGGCTGAGCAGATCGGGGAGCTCTTCATCCACTGCAAGTACGGGTGCCGGCCTGCAGCCAGCAGCAAGCCCGCTGCCTTCGAGGTGGACCCCCGTGGATGTCCGTTTACAATTAAACTGAGTGCCAGGAAGTAAGTGCCTTCTTGCCAGTGTGCAGCCTCTCCAGGGAGAGGGCTCCACCACCAGCAGTCTGCTCTCCTGTTGGAGCAGCCCCGCGGCCGTGCTCTGGGTGCAGGGGGACATGCGGAGCTGTGGGCATGGGCAAGGTGATGTGAAGAGACAGTTCTTTCCAACGTGTCTCCATTTTAGGGTGGTGGCAGGTGGGAAAGGATGCTGTTCTCTGCTCCCAGCTCACCTGAGTGTCTCGGCACTGGGACAGGGGATACGATGTGAAAACAGCCACCTCACATCTGGGGTGAAAACATGGTCAAGCAGAGACCTTGGGATTCTTGTTGAAAGAGGAGTTATCTTAGTTGTATCCTAGGAATCTGAAATCTATCTCCCTCCCCATCCTAAATGCATACACTGCCTTCCCTGTCAGCTGGCCATTGCCTGTTGGGGATAGCTGCCTGAAGGCTCAGTCGAGCAGCTGCAGAAGGAGATGTTCCCTGCAGAAATGTGACCTGTTACTGCTTTCAACTTACTGGCTAAATGAGGATTTAAAGCTGTAGTTGCTTGGAGTGGGAGGCTTTCCATCACCTAACAGTCTCACAGTGCTGGTTTGCTCCTTTTCTGATGATCTGTGTTGTTTTGCTTATTGCTGATTGTCCCTCCTTGTGCGTCTCTCCGTGGGCAGGGATCATGAGAGCAGCTGTGATTACCGGCCGGTTCGCTGCCCCAATAACCCCAGCTGCCCGCCTCTGCTGAAGATGAACCTGGAGGCACATCTGAAAGAGTGCGAGCACATAAAATGTCCCCACTCCAAATACGGGTAAGGAGCTGATGCTTTTTAGTGGGAAGGATGCACTGAGCTCATTTCTGAGCTGCTTTTTGGCTCCTGCAGCCTTGGGATAGCCCCACAGGCTCTGAGCAACTCTTCCCAGTGCTGTGCGCTGGCCTGAGACCAAGATCAGGCTGGCAGGGCTTGCGGAAGGCAGCCCCCGAGCCTCTCGGGCAGGTCACACTGCCCAGCTGTAAGCCGAGGAGGAGGCTGGGGTGTGTAGGCAGGAGAACACGCTGGAGGAGAGTCAGAGCCGTGGATGTGGCTAGATCCATGCAGGATGAGTACAGGAAAGGCATTGGGGCACCAGCTTTCAAACCAGTTCTTCTCCCAGGGCAAGGGCAGCGCCAGTCAGCCTTGGGGGTTGGTTGTGACATGCGCAGAGGGCGGCCGGGCCGGGGGTTCCATGCAGGATGCACGGCTGGGGTTACTGTGGCAGAAGAGATGATTTGGCAGGAGCAGGGCAAGGCGAGTCCTGACTGAGCAGCCCTGACTCCCTGCCGTGCTGCAGGCCCAAGTCAGCATCTGCCGAGGTTTTTCCAGTGGTTTTAACGGCTCTTAGACTGAGCTCCTGGTGAGCACACAAACTGACACCACGTTCTTGCCCAAAGGCTGCTTTTCCTTGCACCTACCTGAACAGACAGTTCAGTTTTCTGGCCAACATCCTGGCCGGAGGACAGGGAGCTGCTTGGCCTCTCTGTTACCCAACAGTTGCTGGCACCCAGCAGGATTGTGGATGGCAGTGCCACTGCTCCTGGAAGGAGGAGCAGCACAGCTGGGGACCCACACTGGCCTCAGACCCTCCCTCAGGTCTTCAGACCCCTCTCTGAGGAGCCAGCTGAGCAAGGAGGTCTCGCTGGCCCCGCTCTGGCCAACCTCTGCCTTCCCCTTGTAGGTGCACGTTCATAGGAAATCAAGACACTTATGAGACCCACTTGGAGACGTGCAAGTTCGAGGGGCTGAAGGAGTTCCTGCAGCAGACAGACGATCGCTTCCATGAGATGCAGGTGGCAATGGCCCAGAAGGACCAGGAAATTGCCTTCTTGCGCTCCATGCTGGGCAAGCTGTCAGAGAAAATCGACCAGCTGGAGAAGAACCTGGAGCTGAAGTTTGGTGAGTGAGCAGACGAGCTCTGGGGTCAGAGCTGTAGGGACAGGGCAGCTCTTTGTCAGGATGGTGTGTTACAGGATTCGCTCCCTGTTTAAAACTGGTGCCGAGCAGGTTTCAGGAGATTCAGATATTCCTTGCAGAGGAACAAATAGGGGTTGCATCGACTCCTGCTGCCCGGACATCATGGGACCTAATCCTGCAGTCACCAGTCACACGGCCAGTCCTAGAAATGGCTGCGGGCAGCTACCACCTTTCTCCCTTGACCTTTTCCATGGGCACAGGCCCCATAAAAATCAGCCAGTCAAATACCCAGCAATGCAGCCACGCTGGAGCAAGGTTCTTGGACACCTTTGCTGTGCCCAGCCCTGTCGTCCCTCCGAAATTTGCCGGGTCTTCAAAATCCAAGTTCAATTTGCATTCGAGCAGCAGACGCCCTCCTGCTTTGCCCAGCTCCTAGCAGCAGTGCTCTCCCTCCTCGTTCAGAGGCAGGGGGGCGGCGGGTGTCCTCTGCCTGTCCTGGACGCCTGCAGTGACCACGGCCTGTCCATCTCTTGCAGACGTGCTGGACGAGAACCAGAGCAAGCTGAGCGAGGACCTGATGGAGTTCCGCAGGGACGCCTCCATGCTGAACGTGAGGAGGGGGCCGGGCCCTGGGGCTAAAGAGGGGGCTACATGCCATTAGCTGCTGTCTCTGCTGCTAGTTGGCTTGTCCTGCAGCAGGGGAGTGGGGTCTTTTGGGTTCCCCCCTGCTTGCTGGTTCGGTTTGCTTTCACTGCAGCTGGTGTCTGGGTGAAGATTTCCTCTAGGCCGAGTTAAAGGCAGCTCAGTGAGCACATTCTGGTCGTTGGGCCTGCACTGCCGTTGTAACTGTTCCTGCTGTCTTTTCTCAGCCTGTTTGCTGCTCCTAAAATGTGTTACTAGAGAAAAGGAGGTCTTCAGAAAGGAGAGAGCCCACTGCTCCAAAGCCTGGGCACTCCCGTGCCTTTTATGCTGGCCAGGGACACTGTGGCCCTCTCCCTGCCTGCAGGAAGATAAGCAGATCCCTGGGAGTGAGAGCTGTCTCATGATTTTGAGTGTTATTCAAGCACTGACGTTAGGTAGACATTCCTCCCTAGTCCAGACAGGCTGCATCCCACTGGATGTACTGATCAGGAGGAGCTCGTCCTCGTTTCCCTAAGCGTACTAATGAGATGGTCCCCATGGGTGCTGTAGGGACAAGGTCATGGAGGAGACTCCAAAGAGACCTTCCAATTCTTCTCCAGCAAGGTGGGCTTCAAGAGCCCAACTGAGCAAGCAGTCCCCACGCCGATTTGACCATCTTTAGCAGCCTGGTGAATGGCAGAGCAAGGGCTGTGTATTCTGAAAGGTATTTCTGTGCCTGCCTGAGGAGCTCAGTGCCGGTCCGGGATGCTGGCGGCGCCCCGCAGCTGCTGGAGGGAGGAGAGGAGGGTGGATGTGTGCAGTCCTAGAGCAGGAGACATCAGAGTAAGCCAGCTGCTGAGGGAGAGCTTTCACCGGGGGTCGAGTCCTGCCCAAAGGCAAGAGTGGTTTTGGCAGTGGAGTGGGGACAGCCCTAAAGGGCAGACTGGTCCTGACGGCTCGCGGCTCATGCAGCTTGTTCTCTTTTTCAGGATGAACTCTCCCACATCAATGCTCGGCTCAACATGGGCATCCTTGGATGTGAGTATGCAGGTGGTTTTCGCCCTCTCAGGCTGGGTTTGGGTTGCCCAGCGGGCTCGCAGGCACGGCCACGGGTGTCTCCAGGCACAGCAGTGGTTTGTTCACAGCCTCACCTGCTGCTGCTGGAAGAAAATACTGGTGGTAGAGTTTGGCAGAAGCACTGGCTCAAGGACAGCTCACGGTGCCATGGGGTTTGGGGCTGCTGGGGAAGGTGTCAAGCAGACTCTGCCTCTTTGGCATCCGTGGGTTCAGCCCGGGGTTGCAGTAGGGAAATGAGTCTGGGGCTCCAAGCGGTGAGAAGCCAATGAGCTGTAAGGGTGGGACATGGACCTGGGCAGGATGAGCGAGTGGA
>NW_010243314.1:4147-5885 GCF_000690775.1 Eurypyga helias | reverse complement strand
CAGCCGCAGCACAGTACGGTGAAGAGCTCCCCTCCCTGCTCTCCATCGCTCCTGCCCCGTGCCGAGGCCACAGAGGGTCCCAGAATGGAGAACCCCGGAGCACCAGAGCCCATACCGACCAGGACAGGCCAAGCCTGGCTGGGAAGGGACATCTCTGCTCGCAAGAGCACACCAGCAGACCCAAAGAGAAGCTGCTGGCCCTGGGAGGAGCAGGAGTCCCAGGTGACCAGCAGCCAGAGGGTTAATGTGCGTGTACAGTGCCAAGTGTCACCAGCAAGGATCAGCCCTGGCCCCCTCTGTCTCAGCAGCCACCCAAGTGGGTCCAGTTTCTTTGTTTGCTTCTCTTCCCCCTCCCTACCTAAGGGTTTAATCAGAGCAGCAGCCGGGCAGCTAGCATCCTCCTTACATTTGCTAAATCGCAGTCCCCCAACTGTGATTTTTGCAGATCCAGGGGAAATCTTTAATTGGCTGCTGCGCAGCCCCGGATGAAACAAATGCTCCTGCCGCTAACAAAATAGCACCAGCCTCGCCAAAAATATCCGCAGCCCCAAGGAGGGACTTTGCCAGGGAAAGGCAGAATCTGCTATTAAATATTTTGCTAACGGAATATTAGCGATGAACCTGGTGATTCTGCTTCCTGGCTCCCCCCTGCTCACGCTCCCATGCCCGAAACCTCGTGGACATTCTCAGACTGGACGAGGTGCAGGTTTCCATGCTGAAACCTCGTGGGATGGCCAGCAGCCTCTCTGTGCCGTGCTCTCCAGAACGGCACCGATCGCTTTCCGAACCCCACAGGAGAGGTCTCTGGGGTTAACTGGGACTGGATTCCAGCAAGTGGGAAGGCAAACGAGGAGCAATTACAACAGCACCCAGGAAAAGCTGAGCAAGTGGTTTTGCTGCTGAGAAAACATGAAGCTTCCCCTGCTCGGGTGCTTTCTGCCGGCGGCTGGGCTCAGGGCTGCAGGGTAAGAGCAGGTTGTTTATCAAAGGCACTTTTGGGGCGAGAAGCCCATTTATTTCCATTATCTCACATGCTCAGTGACCTCACAGTTGGAGCTTTGGTCCTTTCTCCGTCCCCAGAGCCCGAGGCACAGCGTTGCTGCTGGCTACCCCTCCTCTGACAGGTCCCTAAAGAGGGGGCTGTCGGGGTTGAGCCTGCTTCCCTGTGCTGTGCCACTCGCCCCGCGCTGCCCCGCGGCATCTTACCTGGCCCAGTCCTTCAGCTCCTTCACGGAGAGCATCTTGCCCTTGCGCAGCTGGACGACAGCACTGACCCGCTGGCCCCAGACCATGTCCGGAGGGCCGATCACGGCCACGTCTGCAGAGGGAGCAGAGGACCCGGCCTGAGCAATTTCTGGGGTCAGGGGTGGGGTTGAAGAGGGTTTTGGCACTGCTGGTAGGTGCTGGCAGCAGTGGTGTGCAGGGAAGATGCTGTGGGATGTTGGTACAGGAGCATGGCAGGACTTTGGTGCTGATGGAATTTCCAAGAACAGAGCTTTTCACTGGGGAAAAGGCAGGAAGCCCCACCGTTTGAGCAATATACAGGGAATGGGGAGGAATAGAGTGGTGTGGAGCTGGGGGCAAACACCATCCCCTCGTACAGGGTCACACACAAGGGCAGCATGGATTTAATTACAGCATCATTCCCAAAATCGGAGGAGAGCTGCAGGCTTCATGGTAGCCCCGGGAGACAAGTACCAGTGGGCTTTAAACGCAGCCTGCTCTCCACTCAGACCCA
>NW_010243314.1:0-4124 GCF_000690775.1 Eurypyga helias | reverse complement strand
CAGCCCTCTGCCAGCCTCGTGCCCACAGCCCCAGCCAGGCTCCCACCTCGGCACGGGGACGCGGGAAGAGCAGCGTACCGGTGACGTGCGGATGCGTGAGCAGGTGACGTTCCACCTCCAGAGCACTGATTTTGAACCCCCCGTTTTTGATGATGTCTACCGAGGTGCGGCCCTTGATCCAGTAAACGCCGTCCTTGTACGCTGCCGTGTCTCCTGGAAGGCAAAGTGGGGTCTGGTTAGCCTGGAGAAGGGGATGCTCGGGGAGACTTAGCGCTCTCTACAAGTCCCTGAAAGGAGGGTGCAGAGAGGGCGGGGTTGGTCTCTTCTCCCAAATTATAGTACATGAGGAAACGGCCTCAAGTTGTGCCAGGGGAGGTTTAGATTGGATATTAGGAACAACTTCTTCATGGAAAGGGCTGTCAGGCATTGGAAGGGGCTGCCCAGGGAGGTGGTGGAGTCACCATCCCTGGAGGGATTGAAGAGACGTGTGGATGAGGTATTTAGGGACATGGTTTAGTGGTGGTCTCAATGGTCTTCACGCTCTTTTCCAACCTAGAGTCTATGGTTCTAGGGTTATGTTACCCAGCATACTCATGACATGGAACACAAGACAAGGGCCTCTGGCTCAGCCTCTTCCTCATCTCCCTGGCAATGACCCATCCCAGAGACCTTGCATGTCCTGTCCCAGTAGGATGTGACTCCTCTGGGCCCTCTGCCATCACTGGGGCTGCTCAGACCCCATCACATAGTTCCCAGCCTCCTCTTCCTCCCGTGCCAGCAATAACACCCGCCTTCAAAAGCTGCTAGGGTCTTTCCTAGCAGCTCCAATGCCGTATCCATGCCCTGCTCACAGCCACCAGCCCCTGGAGCAGCCCTTGCTTGGGGGGGACTCCCAGATATTAACGCTGCTCTTGGGGGGGCTCCCTCCCACCCCTGCCTGTCTCCTACTGATAGATGAAGGGTGGTGGGTGATCTGGGGAAGATGAGGCTGTCCCAAGCAACACGTTGGGTTGGACCGGTCCTTTCGGCGGTGGGAGGAGTCGTGTGGCAGGTGTGATCTGGTAATGAGGTGCTCGTGCTGAGGCTGGGAAGATTGAGGGGAGAGAGGTCATGTCAGCACAACCTGGCTAAATGCTTAACAAGCTGGTGCGCTTTGATAGCTACTTAAGATGATTACTCACATCCTGCTAATAGAGCCTTTGCCAACCGGTGGGCGAAGGGGGGGGGCTGGGGACCTCGCATTTCCATTTCAGAGCCTTGATGGCAGCACCGGGGGGGATCCTTAGCTCTCCCCAGCCCGGCACGTCAAGTCTCCATCCCCTCCTTAATGATAAGCACTGCCATTGTGGCAGCACACCCCGTCCGCTCCCTGCTGCAGCGTTGCTCGCACAACGCGTGTCGCTGCCGGCTGGGAAGCTCCAACATGGAGATTGGCAACGGGGAGAAAGCAGCTTCCAACATGAGGTGAACTGGTGCTGCCGGAGTTCCCATGCTCACTATCCTTGCTCTCTCTCCAGGCACATGTCCCAAATCTGGGCAATGAGGACAGCCCAGGGTCCCGGACCCCAGCATCCCTGCGCTGGGATCCTGCTGAGCCCGGAGGACCTGCGGAACCTCTGCTTTGGGCGAGAGCTGTGCAAGGAGCACGTGAGCTCTGGGATGGGTCGAGACCTGCGGGCTTCGTTGGGTGTCCCGGGAAGAGCCTCCCTCCTGCCAAGGACCACGTGGACCCCAGTCCTCTCCTTTGGAGATGAGGTCCCCTCCTCTTCGGGGGACGCTGTGTCACCCCAGCAGAGGTGAGCTCACCCTGCCACTCGCATCACTGAACGCCACGTACACTTCACTACCCTCCTTCCCTGTGCTCCTCGACAGCACCCCCGGCACACCCCACATTCCAGGTACCACTGGACATATCCACCATCCCTGCGGCTGTACAGATGCCCATTTCCAGCTCCCCCCCAGCACACCACGGTGTCTGCACATGGTGTGTGCAAAGGCAGCGACCGCCCAGGGATTTATGGTGTCAGAGCAAGGAAACATGGGAATCAGGGCTGAAATTCAGGCTGCTCCCCAAAAGAGCTGTGTCCCGGCTCAGCTGGCAGGTGCCGAAATCCCGGGCAGCTCATCTCGTTCAGTTCAAGCCAGGGAATGATTAATTGTTCCTGTACTTGCCTGCCTGCCTCTTGGCACTCTCCTGGATGTGGAAGGCTGTCTGGAATATTTTAAAGTAGTGGGAGAGTTTTAAATTGGGGTTCTCTGGGTGTTTGGGTTGAAGGGAATTCATGACTGCTGTGATAAACTACCTTCTGCGCCCGGTATCACCGTGGCATGTGTGACTGACACGGGACTGGAGAGCGAACATTAATTAAAACGTGGCACTGGGGGACCGCAGAGCCACGAGCTTTCGGCAGGGAGATCAGGAGCTGCTCATTCGTACAGAGAAGACAGGGAGAGGAGAGGGAATTCAGACCTTGTTCAATGACACCCACTTCCCACGTTGCTCCTCAGGATTTAAGCGCGTGAAAGCTGCCGCATCCGCATTTTCATGGGGAGAATGGTCCCAGGGACGGGTCTGTGGGGTGGTTGGGTGCATGAGGCAGAGCTGGGGGCAGGAGATTTCCCTGCACCAAGGTCTCCCGGTGCGAAAGCTGAAGGGCTCTGACTCGCTCCCCTTATCTCTCCTTGAGCAAGGATGGAATTCACATCCCTGAGTGCCCTTGAGCCTGGGAGGTGTCAGTCACGGCTGATTTCCCTGGAGCCTGTTTGCAAAGCAAACTGCTAGGGCAGAGCCTGTCACCAGGGTCTCACGTCTGCCCCACTCCTATCCCCCTCTGCACAGGGCCCTGGCAGAGCGGGGCCGTTGCCTGGCCTCAGATCCCTTTTCCAGCACGGGAAGTCTCTGCTTTGCATAGAGTCAGTGGGATTTCAGGGCACGTGGAATGCCCACCCCAGACTTGCAACCCATGCCGAGGGGATGCGGGCGCTGTGCTGGAGTGGGGATCATTAGGGTGGGTGCTGGAGCCAGGCTGATTAGGCTGGATGCTGGAACAGGCTCGTTTGGCCAGATGCTGGAGCAGGCTCCTTAAGCTGGGTACTGGAAGAGGTTTGTTTGGCTGGGCACCGTGCCCGGCCGGCTCAGCTGGGCGGCAGCTGGAGCCAGGCTGGCTGATGGCTACCCAGCATGAGCATCCCGGTGCAGCCACTGCCAATATCCCGGCACGGCCGTCCCTGCCTCCCCAGCTCTGGCAGGAGCAGGGCAGAGTCTGCTCGCACCCCTGCCCTGTGCTCGGAGACGCTGCTGCCAACTGCAAGACATGCTCTTTGGAGGAGCCACACTGCCTGAGCTGTCACCCTCCCAGATGTTCCCCACACAGGAGGAGAGTCATTTCAGACGGGGAGACCCCCGCCTCGCTGCTCACCCTCCACGCCTGTGCTCCCCTCCAACACCGTCGTGCCGCTCGCGCATCCTCCAGCCCCGGCAGCGCGGCAGGCGGTTAGCATTATGATTGCGATCTTCTGGGACCAGCTCTGTAATTTCCCTGTCTCCCCACCCCCAGAAGCCAAGCGTCGGGGTCTCGCTGTCACTTCCTGCGCTGACAGGAGGGAGCACGCTCCGGGGGACCGCCGTCCACCGAGGACAGCCACATTACCCTCTGCCCCGCGCCATCTGCTCCCAGCCGAGCGCATCGGGACGGCGTCTGCGCTGGCACATCCAGCCCAGCAAAGCCCTCGCCGCCTCCCAGGCCAGACGGGATTTCCTGGGCCACTGAGACTAGTTAAAAGGATGGTGTCCTTCGCTTAATGACTCTGCCCAACACGCTGCCGTTAGACACCGCGAAGAGCATCGTTTCCAAACGTGGTGCTGCACCAAGGACCCGTGGCAAGGGTTGTGCCCTCCTCCCCGGGCTCCCAGCGTGGTGCCCGGTGGTGCACAAGCCCACCCAGCCCCGGCAGCACACAACACCAAGGTAAGGACAGTCGTGCCTGTGCCCAGATGCTTCCCGCAGCACGGAGCCACAAACAGCATTTCCTTCCTTGCCACCAGCTGCGGAGGGAGGAAGATTTTGGCTGATGAGAAGATTACGGTCTCTGACACCACATCTCCGCCTCTGCTTGCCCGGGCC
>NW_010243313.1:278-1119 GCF_000690775.1 Eurypyga helias | reverse complement strand
GGTCCACTCACCTGGCTCTGCCACCCAGCTCAATCACCTGGTCCAGTCACCTGGCTCTGTCATCCAGCTCAATCACCTGGTCCAGTCACCTGGCTCCGCCACCAGGTCCAGTCATCTGACTCCATCACCCAGCTCTGCCACCCGGTCCACTCACCCGGCTCCATCACTCGGTCCACTCACCCGGCTCTGCCACCCAGATCAATCACCTGGTCCAGTCACCCAGCTCTATCACCCGGCTCCACGCGCAGCCCACGCCCGACGTCCCACGGGACGGACCCTCTTTCCACCCACCGAGGAGAGCTGCCGGGAAATAAGGACACGCGGGGAGACCACGGCCGGGGGGAGGGAAGCGGCTGATCCACCCCAGGCCGGGCCGAGCACGGGGAAGGGCCCCTCCCCTCCCCCCCCACAGACACACTTTGCCTCCAAGGGTCCGTTTTAATTTTTTTTTTAATCTTTTCTCCTTTTTTTTTTTTTTATAAGCACATCTGTGCTTCGCCAACAGAATCAGGACATTAACAAAGATCAGCTTCTCGGAAGAAAAGCGTTTCTATGTAACAAGGACATTACACAGCTCAAAGCAGGAAAAGAAAATATTTACAAAATACAAGGTGGTGGGTGGTTGTTTTTTTGTGTTTTGTGTTTTTTTTTTTTTGTGTGGTTTTTATAACGCTAAAAGGGTTAATTCAGAGTTTTCAACCTCATAAATAGAAAAGCACTTACGCGGAGGGATGTGGTAGCGTCGGTGGTTGGTTTTTAAAGAAACGATGACAAAACCCCTCTCGACTAGAACAGAACCAAACCCACGAGATGCTGCTGGGAAGGGAACACCCCGACCGTC
>NW_010243313.1:0-223 GCF_000690775.1 Eurypyga helias | reverse complement strand
ATAAAAATGTCCTTGGTATTTTGGGCGTTTTTCTCCTTTTTTTTTTTCCGGGTGATGTGATTACACGGACGACAGGCACGAGGCAGGCGACGGGACAGGGACCAATAGCCACACCGTCGGGATCCGGAAGCGTTACAGGTGGGAACGGTGTGCGGGATCCGGGAGTCGCTGCGGGTGCGGAGGGGTCGGGGGTGGGGGAGGGGCAACAGCGAACTCAGTTTCG
>NW_010243312.1:0-28282 GCF_000690775.1 Eurypyga helias | reverse complement strand
TATCCCTCTAGTCTTCTTCAGTTATATTTTCTTCCTTCCTCCTTCTTCTTTTAGAAGGAAACGGACATATTTGGGCAAAGCCCGGCAGAAACCAGCGTCATGGGGAGGCAGGAACTGCAGAAAGGAGGAAGTTCTTGCCTTTGGGAGCCTTTAACCCTTCGCTGCCCGGAGACAGCAAGGCTGGGAAAGAAGTGACAGGGACAGGGAGCTGATGGCTTTAGAAAGGAATGGAAGACACTGGGAACTGCATTTTGTTTTGGTTTATAATTTGGGGAATTTTTTTTCCCAGGTAGGACCAGTACAGAAGTGGGTGTAAGGGATGCGGGCAGGATAACGGGGTTTTGGCCTCCCACATCACCTCTGCGCACCCTCTGAGCTCAGCAGAGCACCGATCCCACCTTCTGGGTGGTGCCACTGGGCCAGTCTGGGAAAAGTCATAGAATCACAGAATCGTTTGGGTTGGAAGGGACCTTAAAGATCATCCAGTTCCAACCCCCCTGCCATGGGCAGGGACACCTTCCGCTAGACCAGGTTGCTCCAAGCCTCATCCAGCCTGGCCTTGGACACTTCCAGGGATGGGGCATCCACAGCTTCTCTGGGCAACCTGTTCCAGTGCCTCATCACCCTCTGCGGAAAGAACTTCTTCCTGATACCTAATCTAAACCCCCCCACTTTCAATTTAACCCCGTTACCCCTTGTCCTGTCACTACAGACCCTTGTAAAAAGTCCCCCCCAGCTTCCTTGTAGCCCCTTCAGGTACTGGAAGGTGCAATAAGGGCTCCCCGGAGCCTTCTCTTCTCCAGGCTGAACAAGCCCAACTCTCAGCCTTTCATCATAGGAGAGGTGCTCCAGAAAATCAGCTGCTCCCAACATCAGACAGACAGAAACTCAGATCCCCTCGCTTAGCATCTCCTGTTTGCCCTTACACAGGCTGGACCATCCAAGGCCGAGGCAACTGGAGGTTCAGATCCTGCTGTGCTAACCCCCATGCCATGCAAATCCCCTTCTCCTGGGATCACAGCAGGGACAAGCGATGCGGAGCTGGGGTGAGCAGTGAGCTGAGCCCAGAATTCTGGAGCGCAGTCAGGTCTGTGTGGCTTCATCTCTGCCATTCAACCTGCTCAGGCTGCAACAGGAGGTGAAGGTGGAGCATTACCGCCTGGGAGAGCTGTTTATTTTTACTGTGGTTCCTTTACTGCTCTCCCAGGAGGCAGAAAGAGGCATTGGCTTGGAGCTAGTTCAAAAGAAACTCCTTCAGCTATGCAGGACTGGACCCCATCCTTCCACCTTGGTGGTTAACAGTGATACGATGAGCTCTCTGCTGTCTTTGCTCCCTGCACAACTGTTCCTCCCTCCTGGAGTCACCCAATACCTTCCCCAAACCATCCCCATGCCAGTGGCCGTGGTGGTATGAAGTCTCCCTGCCCATCTACTGCAGGCTCCAGCCCCATGCAGGTGAAGGTGAGGGACAAAAGCGTAGAAGATGTGATGGCATGGGCTGCTGGGCTTCCTTCCAGCAACTGGAACCAGTTACAGCAGCTGGTTTCTACTCTGTCGTCAGCAAACACGGCAGGACACGCTGGGGCTGGGTCTCTGCCCAGGCAAATTGAGCAGGCAACCATTCTCTTGGGGGAAAAAAAATCATCCCAAAATGGAATTTCCCAGGTCATTTAGCAACACTGAAGGGCCGCAGGCTGGGAAAATTCAACGCAGCTGGGCTAGACGTCCACGTGCCGCTGCCAGACACAGCCCAGCAGGTACAGCAGAGTCCTTCTTCGCTCCACGTGGCCCCACACCCACGTGCAGAAGGACACCCCAGCCATGCCCGAGGCCAGGGCGGCACCACAGCACCTTGCCTTTCATTGCATTTTCCAGCAGCGGCAGCCAGCGCTTTCTGGAGACAGTTCAGCAAGCCCTGATGCCGCTCCACAGCCTGTGAAGCCCCTCTTCAGGCTCCTTCCACCCCTTGCTGGAGGCTGCTGAGCACCGCTCCGTGCACTGGCTCTTGCACTGCACAGCCCTGGCTTCTCCTTGCAGCCATCCTGGCACAGCTCATGGCTGAGAAATGGGGAGAATTGAAGGGAGGAGACTCTGGCACTGCCTCGGCTTGCTCAGGAAGCCGAAGCGGGCAGAGCTGCACACAAACACCACCATCTACCCATGATGATCACTGTGCAGGATCTGGTCCCCAGCGAGCAGGAGCAGGCACCGGGCTGGCACCTCCTGCGAGGGTGGGCAGCTTGACCTAACGCTGCATCTCCAAGGGTCCTGGATCCCCAGGGCATTGTGAAGGACATGCTGTCATCTTGCTAATGAGACTTCCTTTCTTCTCCTCAGCTGTTGGTGGTGTTCCCTCCATCTACCTACCACCCAGGAGCTCTGCTGATCCACCCCCGGCTGGAATGAGAGCTGGGCCCTAACCCAGTGCTACTCTCTGGGGAACAAGTGCTGTTCTTGAAGTAATGAGCCTCCAAATCCCTATAAAACACAAAACCAGATTTCTACAGTTTTATTGCCTAGGATAAACATGGATCAGCAGTTCATCTCTGGAAGAATATTTCCAGCAGATGATTCCAGGGCTTAGAAAAAGAAACATAATGTGACATACTCAGGGTTAGACCCAGTAACGAACTTGGGAGTCATTTCTATCCAAAACCACGTTTGGATGCTCATGTGCGAATTTGTCATAGAATGGTATCATAGAATTGTTTAGGTTGGAAAAGACCTTTAAGATCATCAAGCCCAACTGTTAACCCAGCACTGCCAACACCACCACTAAACCATGTCCCTAAGCACCTCATCTACACGTCTCTTAAACCCGTCAAGCTGTATTGGTGTCCACAATATCCAAGTGCCTGCATGGCTTGGAAGGTGCCTAACTCCTCAGTTGTTTTTCTGCAACACTGATCTGTCCTCAACGCTGTCTCCAAAAACTCCCAGCAGGAGCATCTCAGAGCACTGTGGAGGTGATCAGGTCCTGTATTACAGGCTGGTGGTTAAGGTTCCCGTTAGGATGCTTCCAGCACCTGGGCAGGGAGGCAGAGAAGTTTTATCACCTCTGGGCTGAAATGGTGCAAAGGCTTAAATAACCCTTGGGTGAGCACCCAGCCTCGGGGCAGCCAAGTAGTTAGAGTGCTGTTCCTGCTGTTTCAGGAGCATTTTGGGATTCAAGAGGTGCCCACCTAGCAGTGAAGCACCTACTTCTTCCCTGCATCCTATGGGCAAAACCAAGGCCAGTCACCTGGGAATCAGCTGCTCTTCAAGGGAAGAGACTTGGAAGATACATCATCCATTGAATCTGGTCCCCAGCAAATCATCTTAAAGTGAATGAAGCATCTGGTTGATAATTGGGATTTGCTCCAGTCACTGTGCCTTGTCCTAAAAAGGTCTCAGATGGGACCATCCTTGGTCTCCACACATCTGCTTTCTGTTTTCCCCATGGGCAGTTTCTAGAAAGCAGCTTCCAAGCTCCAACCAAGGCCATTGTAGGAGTTGGAGCACCTTGTTACCTCATTCCCTACATTACGTACTGTTGTTTTTTGCCAACAGAAAGCACCCCGGGCAGCTAAGTGGTGCCAGGCAGTTTAAACAAACAGTGAAGCCTTCAAACATAGTCTGGGGATGTCTGGTGCGCTGGGGTTTTCAGCCCTTACTCACCGTTCAACAGAATTTCTGTCTGGGATCTAAAGAGAACAACATAAAATTAATAATATTAATTTAAAAAACCCAAAATGTTGAGAAACAAGCTGGTCCCAAACCCAGCTTTAGATGAAACTAAACAAAATCAGGGCCAGGATGGTGAATGAGGACAGCTCTCCTCTTGGTGGAGTACTGAGGTCGGGCTGCAAGGGCCAGAGGGCAGAGGGTGGCTCGGCATCACTTGGGGTTTTAGGAACAGATTGGGAAAACATGTTGGGAATGTCTTAGCCAGCACTGATCCTGCCCTGAGGCTGAGGGATAGTCCAGATGGCTTCTCGAGATTTTCCCAAGCACTGGTTTCTGTGGGAGAGGCACCCATAGCAACGATGTCTGCCAGCACCTTTCCCAGCCGTGTCCTGTAGGAAGCTTCCTCTGAAGGAAACAGAAGCATGATTTAATGCCCATTAATATTTTATGGGCATTCTTTAGTTAGAAGTGACCCAGCAAAAAGTCCTTTTACCTTTCTCACATGTTTGAAACCCATATTTGTCCAAGATGCTGTGACTGCAGGCCTTAGTTTCATCCTTAACTCCATAAAAAACCATTTTGGCCAAGACAGAGATTTTACTTGCCTTTCCAGTCTTGCACTGAACCAGGCTTTGTATCAAGGGGCACGGGAGCTAGGGTGCTCTGCCGGGCTATGTTGTGAGTTCAGGGGAGGCCACGAAGAGGCTCAGAGGGCTGGAGCCCCTCTGCTATGGGGACAGGCTGGGAGAGTTGGGCTTGTTCAGCCTGGAGAAGAGAAGGCTCCGGGGAGACCTTATAGCACCTTCCAGTACCTGAAGGGGCTACAAAGAAGCTGGGGGGGCCTTTTTACAAGGGCCTGTAGTGACAGGGCAAGGGGTAACGGGTTTAAATTGAAAGTGGGGAGGTTTAGATTAGATATCAGGAAGAAGTTCTTCACAGAGAGGGTGGGGAGGCACTGGGACAGGTTGCCCAGGGAAGCTGTGGATGCCCCATCCCTGGAAGTGTCCAAGGCCAGCCTGGATGAGGCTTGGAGCAACCTGGTCTAGTGGAAGGGGTCCCTGCCCATGGCAGGGGGGGTGGAACTAGATGGTCTTTTAAGGTCCCTTCCAACCCAAACCAGTCTGTGATTTCTCTACATACCCAAGGGAAGCAGAGACATTTTCATCTATACAGGGAGGAATCAATCAGTGATTTCACAGCCAGGAAATCTGTACTGACCTGATCTCCCTTTCCAGTTAGTGGAACAGTAAGATAACGGGCGAGAGCAGTCTGTGAGACAGGGATGGCAGTGCTTTTCTTGGGTTGGAGCCACACGGTCGGTTTTAGCCTGAGAATCAGTCACGGGGATCTCCTTCACTACAGGGTTTCTACTCGACAAGCAAATAATAATGCAAACAGCTCATTTAAAATATTTATAACATTTTGAATGGCTTACGTGGCACAAATCCAAGCCCGAGGAGGGTGCTCACAATTGCTGGCGCTGGGTATGTCACGGGACGTGCTTACATGATCGATCTGGCTTGCATAATCCCATTTTGTCCTTTTAGAAGATGTATGAGTGCTCTGGCAGGCTCAGCCTCTGGTCTCATCCCCCGGGTTACACGTTGCTTCAAGGTGTTGCTTTCCCAGGCAGCATCAGGCCCCTTATCCCACTGCTCAGCTGTTTTCTTGCTGAGCTGCTGCTGTTACACCTAAGCCAATCTCTCTCCCAGCTCTCAAGGTTGCACTTCAGTGACCAGTCACTGACCACCAGCAAGTTGTTTGTAGCCCCAGGGCTTCTGTTTTCAGACAGTGCCCACGTTTTCAAGGCTTTTGCTAATCATCCCATGGTCCAGGAGCCAGAGACAGCGGGTATCCAGCTCCCTTTCACACCGTGAGCTCTCTGTGCCTGTTGATTCCAAGCTCGATGCTTCAGCCTTGCAAATTTAGCAGAAGGGAAAGTTCTAAAGAGGCTTGTGGCCTCTTGCTAGCAAAGGCAATGCTGTTTCTGCGGGGAGGGCGGGCAGCACAACCAGGTCATTAGGGCTTAAGATGCAGCAGGGACTGGGAATGATGAGCTTTTGGAGACTTTCCAGCCAGCCCCCACACACACTGCAGCCTGACCTAGACAGATTACTTTCTGCTAACCTCTGGTATTAGAGCTGGCATCTTCCTATCACAAAGATTAGGTGCTCTATAAAGGTGTTGAGACAAGATTGGATTAGAGATGGAGGTCAAAGACTTAGGGCCAGGTGCTCTCAGCTTGCCCAGCTCTGGGTCCTCCTCTCCTGTTTGGCATGGAGTCATCAGCTTTTGGGTTTTGGAGAGAAAGATCCCAGTAAGGAACTGACAGCGTTTCGTGATCTGCATGCAGTAACTACAGCAGCAGCACCACCCGCTGTCAGACACATACCTCCGTGGCTTTTCTGCAGCTGCCTGCTTGAGCAGGTTTCTAAATGTGATTTTGCTCTTCCCATGCAGGAAACTGCCTCCCCTCTCCATTGATTTCCATGGTTTTGAACTGCTTCCACACACCCACGTGGCACTGATGAGAAAATGTCACATTTGGAGAAACATCTCCTTCTGATGCATCCAGAGAGACAAATAATCAATTCTATTTCACACAGTCCAGGCTTGGTGTGGCAAAGCCTTGCCAAGGATTAAATCCCCTCTCCCCCACCCCTTTTTTGTTTTTAATCAGAAAAAAAGATGTATTGATTTTGGGATGCCAACATTATGACTTTTTAATCTAAAAATTTATAGTAGACTCAAGCTTTCTGGCATTTATATTCGCCAAGCTTTGCCTGCAGAAGTGCTGCAAGAAAAACAAAGACCATCAGGTTTCATCCTGAAAATAAAACTTTATTTCTTTTGCCCAGAAATAAAACTAAGGAAACCAATTTGAAATGATCAGGTATAAAGCAAAGAGAAGAAAGGGGAAGGAAATACATGACTAGCACTGTCATGGCTGGAGATATTTTCAGAACTTACTTCATTTCCTTATTAGCCCTTCGGAAGAGCCGAGGCCTTGCAGGTGAACGGGATACTTGTGGGACAGCATCTGTGGAAGCAGCTGCGTTGTGTTACATTGGATGATGTTCACGGCTTTAACTGGTGTGGCACAGGGAGATGGGCCGCACGCTCCTGGGAAGAGGAAGATCCTCTTCAGTTTGTGCCTAAGCAAACACCCAAATCCTGGCCTGAGTGTACTTCATCGCCACAGGTTTACTTCCCCAGTAAGGTCTTTAAATTTTGCTGGGTGAGTCCATCACCCTCTCCTACAAAGAAGAGTCACTGGGAATTGCTCCAGCCCACATCCTCTCCCAGTGACAACCCTGCATCCCTACGGAGTCCCAGCATTCTCCTGAAGTGCCTTAAACAGCACAAAACCCACCGGTTGGCCCTTCCCATCCTCGCAAGAGGAGTGGGTGCTGGAGGAGCTTTGTTTTGCTAGAGTATCATTTGAGTTTTGGTTCGCAGTTGCTATACGAGTTTTACAAGTTCAAAGCAGCAAAGTCCAAAAAAGCTACCCAGCTTTCTGCCCGCGGCAAAAGGTGGAGAAATCTGTGATTTGAAGACCTTTGTCTTGGCAGGACCACACGGATTCCTGAGCTGTTGACTTGCTGCAAGCTCTCAAGTGGAGGCTAGAGATCACATCTGAGAGATTGGGAGAGGAAAAACAACTCAAGGGCTATGAAGTGGCAAGATGCTTAATACCTGCTTTGGAAAAACAACACATTCTTCCTGCAGGAGGAATAAGAGGCAGGAGAGAAGCAATGAAAGGGTTAGTCATCTTCCTGGGAAAGATCCTATTTTCCATATAGCTGAGGTTGTCTTGGGCTTTATGCTGCTTAAAGCTTCCTTGCAAAATCTCTGTCACCTGCTTTAGCCATCCCCAACATTAGCTGGTTTATCTGGACAGCCAAGCGCAGTGTGGAAGAGCGCGTGCTACAGCTGCTGGGAGACGGGCAGGCAAGCACCGGCCTTGGGGCCTCCCGCAGCAGGGCAGCGGGATGTCCTGCACAGGAGGCACCGTCCAGGAGGGTGCCCTGTCCCTGCTGCTGCCCCCATCTACAGGGCTGAAAGCTTGGCGTGTGTTAATGCTGTTTGGATAAAAGACATAAGGCTGTGCTCTTCCATTTCTATACTACCAAGAATGAAACGCAGCACAAAACGCCGTGCTTTGGGATTTCCCTATTTCCTGATGCTAAAACGAAAGGAAAAGAAAGGAAATGCCATAAAGCTGCCATGAGCTCAGCAGGGATCAGAAATCAGGGAAAGCAGATATGAGACGAAGAATCTGCTGAAGCGTGCACGCGACCCCTTCCCCCATCAATCGCAACGCTTTCTTTGGCTTTCGCCCCTCTGATATGTTGCAGCTTTTTCACCTTAACGTCCATTCCACCCCCCCCCCCATTCAAGTAGGGGTTTGCTTACTGATACGGGAAAGCTGTGGTTTTGCTCCTGTGTGCAGAGAGCCGTGAGCATTGCCCAGCCCCACCTGACACAGCCAGTTCCCTAAAGAACAGCTCGTGCAGGATCATATTAGTTTTTATTGTCAGCTACTGCATAATTCTGGATAAAGCATCAAGCACAGGCATACAGACATGGATTTTGTCATCCATTTCTCTCTCTTGAGGAACATAGAAATGGAAGATTTTAAGGCTTTCCCACCTTTTTTCCCAGCCATTGAAAGTCCTGCGGAGTTTACTACGTTTTTTACTCCTCACCACTAACTTGCTGAGTTGTATCTCGAGTGACACAACATTTTTTACAGTAAACAGGAGGTAAAAATCACTGTGGTCATTCAAAGCAAACCACATCTAACCCACTGGCCTGCAGAAAGAGAAAGGTGTTGTTACCATCCTAAATGCTCATTTAAATCATAGAATGCTTTGGTTGGAAGGGACCTTAAAGATCATCCAGTTCCAACCCCCCCTGCCATGGGCAGGGACACCTTCCATAGACCAGATTGCTCCAAGCCTCATCCAGCCTGGCCTTGGACACTTCCAGGGATGGGGCATCCACAGCTTCTCTGGACAGAGATGGGTTTGGTTCACGTATTAAACACCCAGTCAAGTATCATGCACCTTGCCTGGAGCTGCCTCACCACCTCCAGCTGGACTTCACAAAAATCCCTTCTACAGCCATAACCAGACGTCAGTGGTGTGTGAGCAACATTCCGCAGGAATTGCTTTGTTCTTGCATGATCACACAGCACCAGGCTTGCCTGTGACTGGTCCTGAAGTATCAATCAACATAGAATATTCATGTTTTAAGAGAAGTTCTCCCAAAAAGGTGTGGAGCTAGTGTACAGGATTCAAGAGAAACCAGTGCTGGAGCCTCACGAGATCTGCAGCATCACAGGGCAAGAGGGAAGTCCTTTAACAGAAGTCTTGCCTATAGGACACACACAACAAAGTTCTGAAGCCCAGGCACTACCTCAAACCCACCCATGAAAAACCTACCTCTTCCACAGCTCCGCGCAGCACAAAGCAAAACCTCCTGGCTGACAGACCCAGAATTTCACAACAGCTCAATTCTTTCCTTTGGCACAGGGGTGAAGCCCAAACTCAGGTGCTGACTGCCACCAAGAAGTCGCTGGAGTTTGGCCACAGAGTGTAGAAGCGGTGGTGTGCTACCCCACCTCGGTGCCTGCCTCCCCTGAAGGGTCTTCCTTCTACACAGAGATGCAAACGTAAGGTTTAGAAATCCAAACAGTACTGGGAAAAAAAACACAGGAATTTTCAAAGCAGCAAATAAACCCTCCAGTTGCACACAGGCTGTTTACTCTCACTGCCCAGGGACGGCAAATTAACAGGCAGTGCACTGCTAACGCAATCAATCCCCCCCGCTCTTCTAAGGACAAGTGCCTCGTCACCTGCAGGCATGAGCTCTCCTAAGGAGTCAACCATTGCCCCATCGTACTGCACTTGCTGGTACAGAAAGTGCTTGTAAGCAACCTCTGCCATCACAAGCAGCTCTTGCTTTACTGGGGAAAGGAACAGAGTTACAGTCTTGTACCTGTTCAGGAACACATTACCAATGCTGGACACCTTTGTAAGCAGCCCTCAGCTGTACAGATGCTCTTGGCCTTTACCAATTTGTAGCAAATTTTCATTTATTTATTATTCTGGAGTGGCTAATCCTGGAAGCTGTTTTCATGAAGGGTAAGAAAACCACCAGTAGTAGTCAGCATGGACTCACCAAGGGGAAATCATTCTTGGCCAACTTGATAACCTTCTACGATGAAATGACTGGCCTGGTAGACAATGGAAGAGCAGCAGATATTCACAGAATGGTTAGGGTTGGAAGGGACCTTAAAGATCATCCAGTTCCAACCCCCTGCCATGGGCAGGAACACCTTCCATAGACCAGGTTGCTCCAAGCCTCATCCAGCCTGGCCTTGAACACTTCCAGGGATGGGGTATCCACAGCTTCTCCAGGCAATTTTCTCCTGCATGGAAGGTTAAAATACCCCAAAACACCCAAGACAAACCTACCACAGGAGCTTGATGTCAGATAAAGATATTTCACCTCAAAAGGCAAACACTTGCAGACTGCAACACACAAATTACATCTCCTCCACAGCTTAATTCACTTCAGAGTCCCAAGTTCAAGGCTAAAAGCACTTATTTGCTGTTGTTAAAATAAAAAGCAACTGCACAAGGAACGTGGGTTTTGGTTGTATTGTTGGAGTATAGGGCAATCCCAACTCTCCAACCAATGTTCTGCATGACCTTGGGCAAGAGGGTTTTTGCACCTGCCTCCCTCCCTCTTCGTATGGTTATCCAGACAGGAAGTTCTCTGAGGCAACAACTCTCACCTTTCATACAATATTGGCAAAGCAAACTTACAATTTTTGACAACAGTAATGTTATAACTGCAAAAGCATCAGGTCAGTGCTTCCCTACTGTTAAAATAGCAGCCGGCATTAGGAATGAGGAGAACAAGGCAGCAAACGGTTATGCCACGACGCAAATCCCTGTGCTTAAGACTTCGGGCTTGGTAGTGCACCAGGGGCACCTCGCTCAGCTTTGGGCGGACACGTCCCACACGTCCCTCCCTGCTTGCTGATAGCTTCAGGACACCGCCAAATCTCCCTTAAGTAGCATCTAATCTAGATTCCCAGAAGTAACGAACAGTTCATACTTAGCCCGGGAGGAGATTCAATTACTCAGCATGTTAGAGAATCAGTAATTACCTGGGAACTTAAAACATGGAATTAAAGCTTAACTCTAGAAAATCAGGTCCAAAAAATACCAAATGCTTCATCTGAAGCACTGTAACCAGTACCATACTGCCAATAAGGCAAATGGGTCTTAAAACGCCACCATCCTCTTCATTTTCTGTAAAATCATAACCTTTAAAGGAACCACACAAAGAGAAACAAAAACAGTGCTTCAGATTGCAGTTACAAGTACACCCCTTACAGAGAGAGGTGGATGCACAATTTCAAGGATGGAAAGACAAACAAGTAAAACTTTGGAGCTGCAATGAAGAGCTCCAAATTAAGTGCTGCTGAGCCTGTTGAAAGGGCACTGAATCACAGAAGGAAAAAAAAACAGTGGATGTGTAAGTAGGAAGAGATGAAGATGTTAAATAAAAAGTAACTTGAGAAAATACTAGAAACAGAAATGTCAGTAAGAATTTGCCAGAGGTACAAAGTAGAGAAGTAAATTCAGAAGCAAATTTTCAAAGGCATGCAAGATACAGCCATACCTGAGAAAGTCTGAGCCAACGCGTCAACACAGGCTAAGCGGAAAAATCATAGAATCACAGACTGGTTTGGGTTGGAAGGGACCTTAAAGACCATCCAGTTCCAACCCCCCCTGCCATGGGCAGGGACACCTTCCACTAGACCAGGTTGCTCCAAGCCTCATCCAGCCTGGCCTTGGACACTTCCAGGGATGGGGCATCCACAGCTTCTCTGGGCAGCCTGTTCCAGTGCCTCACCACCCTCTCTGTGAAGAACTACCTCCTGATATCCAGCCTAAACCTCCCCACTTTCAATTTTAACCCGTTACCCCTTGTCCTGTCAAAACTGTATTTGCAAAAACATACTTGCTACTGACCACAGGCTGCGTGATAACTAAGGTCTGACTGAAGATGTCAGTCAGCATGCCCGGTTCCTTCCAGGTTCCCACATCCGTGTACGTGTTTGCACTGACTGTGACAGCACCTAGAGGACAGCTGTTCACAAACCAGGCTCCATGGTCTGCATGCCGTCTTGGTGACCCCGTGGTACAGACAAATAATTTATAGCATCAATCTCCTACACGAAACGCTAAATGAACAAGTCAACTTCCCTACAATTCCAGGGGTAAACTTCACCCAGGAGTCTTCAGCCACAATAAGGATTTTTAGAACTAAATGGTTCAAAACTTGCTGGTAACGCATTTTTCAGAAAATGAAGACCTCCAGCTCCTCAAACTGGTAGCTCAGAAGCTGATATTACAGGGAAAACAGAACAGCTAGTTGGAGGACAGAAAACAGTCTGTATACCTTGGGAAATGCTTATAGCTAGTCACTCACAAGGGAAATTTGCTGCTTAAATGATGCTGCTTAAAGCCAAGTCGTATTTCCAGCTGAGTTCAGATCACACTGAATCTGTCATCAGCGCCTAACTTGCCACAGCACACCACTCAAGTTATCTGACTCTTATAAGCAAATCCATGCTAATTCATACTGAGCTAATTCCTGTGTTTTACTACAATAGTAGCAAAGGCCTTCAAGTGTTGCTCCGGGCCAAACAGAAAATTCACAGCAGAGCCAGTGACACAGTCTTGGTTCTGTTATTGCCCCAAGTCCTGTGGTTTTAGCGTCAGTCAGGCCGGTTCTTCACCTCTGCTGCAGGGAGGTTTTCTGGTGGTGGATTACAACTACTGCCAAGAGAAGTACACGTGGTGTGGAAGTGGCTGCAGGAAGGCCTTTTGGAAGAAGAGGACAGTAAGGAAGCCAACAGACGGTCGGTAAAATACAAGTTTTTTTAAAAATTGTTTTCCGTTTTACAAGCAAATGTTTGTACAGAGGTGGAACACAAGCGGACAAAGAAAGTGGAACACAAGACCAAGGGTTTGTCATATAGAACTGCAGCCAAAACTTAACGAAAGGGCAGCAACTGCAGATATTCACAGCGTTGATCAACTACAGGTCTATACCCCCTCCCCCCCAGTACACGTGTATAACAGAAGAGAGACATCCAGCATCGGCTTTCGCACAGCTAAATCACCCTCAGAGCTCACTTCCCTTTTAGCATCTGCACAGTTCTAGGTGCAGCAGAGCAGAGACACCTGCCAGCACTGCAGCCACCTCTTGCCAACTCTGTCTCACTTGCTAGTCCCACACAAAAAGCGCACGTAAAACCAGCAGAGCGCTATGTATTTTTTTTTCGGTCCGATGTAAAATAAAGAGTTGTAGTGTTTAGTTAGTAGTTTAGTCAACAATTCAGCTTTTCATGAGAATTTTCTTCCATTGCCTCCTACTTTGGAAATGTACGCCTCAAATAAAAAAGCCCAACCCCAATGTCACTTGACCTCAAATACAGAAATATACATAGAGATAGCAAATGCCAGGTTTGAATCAATTAAACAAAAAGTTAGTTATCTACACGACAGCAGAGGAAGTGAGAATCTGATAGCTGGACAATACATGAATGAGTTTCCCTCCGCCTACCTACAGCATTCCAAGAACGACCTGTGAACAGTTAACCCTGGGTATTCCTAGCAAAGACAGCCTGATAGCACTGCTAACAGTCCACTCCTTCCCATTCAAATAGCTAAGTGCTTTAAATTCCTTCCTTCCATCCACTTCCCTGGGTTAAATGTGTATTTTCTTTGGATCGGAGAAGAAAGACTCATTCCTTGTTACTTTAGTCTCCATTCTGACATAGAAAGTATTGTCCTGGAGTGAGGAGAGAACTAGCTGCCAACTGTCCAACGACCCCAAATCACTCTGGCATGCAGACGGAGAACTTCCGGCTGTACCTCTGAGACACACCATCAGGGAAGAGAAGCATGACAGCACACAGTTCTTTTCCAAAGCTTCCCACTCACTGTGGGTGCAGCACAGGGCCTCCATGATGAAGCACCAGAACAAGGAAAGCAGGAATACAGACAAAGCATCTCCTCAGCAGTGGGTTTTCAAAAGGACGAAGTCATCTGAAAGCTCAAAAAAAACCAGGATCCCCAGAGCATTACGCAGAATTGTGCAATTCAAAACCACACAGACGTGAATCTTACTTTCAAAGGGCTTTATATTACAAAAAAAGTAAGTCACAACGAATGCGAAAAATCCATTCAATGAGGCTTGTTTCCAGTTTGCTAGGAAAGCTACGTTTCTCTTCTTTATTCCCAGCCTACCGCTGAAAACATGATTGCCAAAACAGTGACACCTTGAGCTAGATTTTTAAAATCAAACTTGCTCTGCCAGATCCAGTACTCTGAACTTGTCCAGGTTGTAGAAACAAGCCTTCACGACTCTGCCTCCGAAGTATCTTCCGTTCAGATCCACAACGGCTGGAATTGAGAGCAAGAACAGGTCAGAAAGCAGCAATTCAATAAAATAAACATTTCTTTACCTAAACGGTCTAATCAGTGAGGCTGTTTTGTCTCTTTACTGAAGTTAACTCTGAGGTTCACAAGACACAATGTGCTATCCTACCTTTGATGGCAGATTCAACCCGTTCAAACTCCAAAAATATTCTTACAGCTTCATCATCAGGGGCACCAGGAATCTGAAACAAAACAAAACCCAAACCCAGAAGTAATTAGAAGAGCAGCAAAAATACTGCTTTAAATTACTGTTCTTCACAAAAGTAGTGAAGGAAACACAATAACAAAAGATTCCAAAAGCACAATACACAGATTTTGGCCCAGTTTCTGACATTAAAAGTTTGTATCTCAGAGATACGAAGAATACAGAACCACGACATAGCAAAGGACCCTGTGAGATCTTCTGATCTGTGCCCCTTCTCTAAGGCAGGGACAAGCCAGTCACGAGGGACAAGTGCCCAGTTCCCTTTCAGAGCAGCCAAGAGACATTATCTCTTACCTCAAAGATGACACATTTCCCAACCTTGCCATATTTTTCACATTCTTCCTTAGTTTCAACTTCTAGATCTTCATCCACCTCTCCAGCACCCACCATGTTCTGAAATTTAGAAGAATAAACCTAACTCAGTAGATGCAGTTTGTATATATGACTAGGTAGGCAAATCACAGATGCATGTAACCATTACCATGAATGCTTTAAGCTTCCGTTTAGCAGTCAAGAGCCACAGGAGGAGACAGCTCTCTAGTACTGGGGCAAGGTAACTGTCAGTGTGTATCTCAGGAAGACACACAGAACCTTTAGGTTGGAAAAGACCTTTTAGAGTCCAACCATTAATGCAACACTGCCAAGTCCACCACTAAACCATGTCCCTAAGCACCACATCCACATATCTCTTAAAATCCCTCCAGGAATGGTGACTCCACCTGGGCAGCCCATTCCAATGCCTGATAATCCTTTCAGTGAGGAAATTTTCCCTCCTATCCCATCTAAACCTCCCCTGGCACAACTTGAGGCCATTTCCTCTTGTCACCTGGGAGAAGAGACCAACCCCCCCTCTCTGCACCCTCCTTTCAGGGGGTTGTAGGGAGTGATAAGGTCTCTCCTGAGCCTCCTCTTCTTCAGGCTGAACACCCCCAGCTCCCTCAGCCACTCCTCACAGGAACTGTGCTCCAGACCCTTCCCCAGCTCTGTTCCAATCTCTGGACATGCTCCATCCCCTCAATGTCTGTCTTGTATTGAGGGGCCCAAAACTGAACGCAGAATTCAAGGTGCAGCCTCACCATTGCTCAGTACAAGGAGACAATCCTTGCCCTGGTCCTGCTGGCCACACTGTTCCTGATGCAGGCGAGCATGACATTGGCCTTCTTGGCCACCTGGGCGCACCGCCAGCTCATATTCACCTGGCTGCTGACCAACACCCCCAGGTCCTTTCCTCTACCTTTTCTCAACACCACAAAGCACCATGTAGGTGCAGACCAGACCTGTTCCCACCGTACAGAGTCAACGTAACAGGAACGCAAGTTTAAACATTTCAGCCAGTCACGTATGCTGCAAATACCAAGACACGCTCCCTTACTCCCAACTTACCCTTAGTAAAACCACTTTAGTTGGGCATTTCAGTATCTCAGTCAAGGGGTTAGAATCTGCTTTCTTGCCCGTTTCTGTTATGAAGACAGAACAGTGAATCATGGAATAATTCAAAGTTAATGCTCATTTAAACCTTATATGGGGGCCTGTATCAAAATCTTACTGTTATCAAACAATGGAGTAAAAGCCACGACAATAAGGAGAAAAATCACTGCTGGAGAATGTGAATTAAGCTGGAAGACTGACAACATACTATTTCTTTGAGGGAAATTATTCATAAGTTCAGAATTGTATCAGATCCCCTAAGAAATAAAAACCAGATCTCCTGACTTCCAACACTTGTGCTTAGGCAGAGGTAGAGTCCTAGTAAGCCTACATGTTGTCTCTACATCAGACAACAGCAGGGAAACAGCAGTATCTAAAGGACGTGATGGGGAGAAATCCATCAGGAGCAGAGCAAGATCACCCCGTGAAGAGAAGAGCCATCCAAACACTAAAGGAAGCCAGCTGATGGGGGAAGGGGAGGATAAGCTAAAATTATTAAGAGGGACACATTAAAAAAGGGTAAAATTCCACATGAAGGAACCTGAGTCATTCTTCCAACTAACTAGCATTTTCTGCAAGGACAGATGGTAAACAAAAAAAACCAGGAGCTTCCACTAAGTCTGAACTATTATTTTTCCCTGATCATTTTACACAAACCTACTGGTATAGGACAAAATTACCTTTCTCCAGAGATTCGCCAACAATGATCTTGCCACCCCTCTTGCTTGTTTTCTCCACTGACAGTGCAGTGCTCAGCCCCTGTTCATGCTTTCCCAGCCCCTGGCCCTCTCTGAAACCATACTTCTGCATGATTTTATGAGCTACTGTCCCTCTGCAAAGAAAAAAAACCCAACAGTTAGCGAAGGTTTCTTACACAAAACAAACATTGCATTTCTCCTGAGTGCTCCTAAAATCTCATTAAATAGAGATTGAAAACTTAAAACCTTCTACACAACTTCACAACCTAGCAATTTCACAGCACCCTGTGAAGATGGAAAGTGTTACTCCTGAATTACAGAAAGAAAAGCTGCCAAAGTTGACTAAATAAAATCATTCCTACTTTTCCAAATACATCCTGACTTCTATTAGCAGTGCAAGTCAGCAGACACTCTACAGAACAGTTTGGGTTGGAAGAGACCTTCAAAGATCAGCTAGTCCAACCCCACTGCCATGAGCCAGGACATCTTTCACTACATCACGTTGCCGATAGTCAATCACAAAACAAATTAAACCAAGGTCCATTTAGTCCAGCTTCTCATTTTTGTCAGCAGCTGGTATCAAAAGCTTGAGAGAAAAGGCAAATGTGGAACAATTTACTTCCCACATTTGATCACATTCTACTATTTACTAGTTCTAAGCTGCTGTAAGCTCCTGAGTACATGGCTTTGCTACCCCTTCCTACAGCAAATAGGGATATTCTCAATATGAATTTAAACATCTCATCTTTTTGAATTTTTAAGAACATATTGAGGCAATAAAGGCCCCCATCTATTTAAAAGTACCTTTTTTTTTAAAAAAAAAAGTACCTTACAAAAAGCACCTCCACTGACAGGTTTTGAAACATCCACTGAATGAATATTTAAAATCAAAATATAGCTACATGTGTTGGCATTTCTTTGGAGACCACAGTTAGATAGGCCAAGACAGAAGCCATGCCATGGTACAGCAGTTTACAGTTTACAGGCACGTAAGACTACCCAGAAAAATCAGTGACTACATGACTATTTTGTAAGCACACTCTATGAAACATAGAAAGACATTAAAAAGGCCAAAAAGTCTATCTGTGTAATGCTGAAAGGTTAAAACACAAAGTCACAGAATAAAGAGTAACCAACTGTGTGGTCAGTAAGGCAGGTTAGGTCCTATTTTTAGCCCTTCCTCTGATGATGTGAAGGTCACAGT
Organism: Eurypyga helias; assembly: GCF_000690775.1. Taxonomy (NCBI): domain Eukaryota; kingdom Metazoa; phylum Chordata; class Aves; order Eurypygiformes; family Eurypygidae; genus Eurypyga; species Eurypyga helias. The sequence continues at coordinate 10,549 of NW_010243312.1, read as the reverse complement.
ATTGCTAACTGGTGGTGGTAACAAGGCATAAACTGGTCCAACAGTACTGACTTTGGTTATCCTTCTTCTGGACAATGTTAAAAAAAAAAAGGCATGAAAAAAACCTGCATAAAAATTGCCTCCAAAATGGAAACGCAGTGTAACGATGTAATAAATGAGACTTCTGCCTGTTTTCCTCCTGAACAGAGTTTTGACTACGCTGAGGCTGCATTTCCACAAGACCCATTGCAATTGATAAGAAGACCATAACTAACCACTACACCTTTCAAATGAGGTCTCTAAGATGCTTCTAACTATAAATTCAACTTCACTTTGTCGCCACAGCAGTAACACAAGCATTACACACTCCGCTAATCCAAGCGGAAAAGTAAATGGACAGATGTGCAGCCACAGCTCCCGCACTCATGCAAACACTCTTTGATTTTCGGAACAAACAAGCAAGAGCTGAAATTCTTTGCCCACTGCCACACAGCAAATTTAAGACAAAGCTGGAAAAGAAACCTAGAGGAACTAACATGCCATCTGTTTTCCTGTATACTACATTAGCTTGCCTGATCCAAGCCATAAACAATTTATACTGGAATGTGGCTTCAGAACTCACTTAAAAGCAGAGCCTTGAACGCAGCCACACCTCAAACGCATTTCTCTCCATCGAGTAAATCCACTGGCCTCTGTATCCTGCCAGTTAGGACTACGTGCACTCAGACTAACCACATACATGCAAAGGGTTGTGTTCTTCTCCACTGACAAACTATTTTCACTTTAGGTTTCTACCACCTCCAAATGCCTTTTTCCACCAAAGGTGCGTAAGTGAATCATTTACCCCATGTTAGCCAGGAAAGAGTTGCTAGGTCCCGTGGGGGAACGAGGTCTTTCTGGCTCATCATACACTGGAGGAGGAATTGCTGCTTTAGAAGACGGTGCTCGAGGTCTCGACTCCTCTTCAAATGGGAACGATGCTACAGCTGAAGAAAACAGAGACATTTGCTTTCTCAATAAAATGCTTTGCATGAAATACCTACTTGTTATGGACACTAGAGTACCCCGCCTTCAGTCTCACTCACTTACGGATAGCTCTTCAGTTCTAAGTGTGCCTTTTTCTACTTTGATACTAACACACTACAACAAGAAGTCTTCCACATAAATCCAAGTAAGAATGTTTCCTCTGCACATGCTGCATTAAGATCCCCCTCATCCCTCTCTCTCTGAAACAAGATTTGAGGACAAAGTTCTTCACGGAGAGGGTGGTGAGGCACTGGGACAGGTTGCCCAGAGAAGCTGTGGATGCCCCATCCCTGGAAGTGTCCAAGGCCAGGCTGGATGAGGATTGGAGCAACCTGGTCTAGTGGAAGGTGTCCCTGCCCGTGGCAGGGGGGTTGGAACTGGATGGTCTTTAAGTTTCCTTCCAACCCAAACCATTCTGTGATTCTATTTTGGATTTTCTTCATAGATTATTAGACTATTTTGGATTTCCTGACATACGAGTTTGTATCCATAAGTCTATAATGCAATTATTAGCCTCTTATTAAATGGACCAAAGAAACATTTAAAGATCACCTGCACGACAAAGAGTTTATGCAGAGGACAATCAAACTTAAAAGCCCCATTCATCACAAACAGAATTATTATAAAAATGGATCAATGCACACAGCCTGGGGCCTGAGGACTGTCAAGAAAAGTACACTGTACGCTTCCACAGAAGAGAAATTGGTCTATTAAAAGCAATGAATGCAACTCGAAGCAAAACATTTATACAATCTTCAGAACTGACAGTTTCTGAACTGAAACTTTCCTGGGAGATGGTGTTATGTATCATACTGATTAGATTGTTAAACTATCTTCCACTGACAAGTCAAATGGCAAAATATTTGAAAAAAGCCTACAGAACACTAAAGAAAATATGCAGAACACACTTTTGAATGGACCTACGGAATTCTAGACTGACTTAATTTTAGATTATTTTCTGGTGAACTAGTGCTTGTATGCTACCAAAAAAGTGTCTGACATGAGTCTGGGGTGCCATATGAGGAAAAAAAAAAAAGTCCCTATTTAAGCAGCAAAGGGACTGGACTACAGGACTTCTACTTCAGGAATATTTTCTCAGGTTTTTCCAGCTTAGGTCTGAGCATCAAGTAACAAGCTGTACAAAGGTTTCCTTGTGAGATCATGTCATCTTTTGAAAGCCCTCTCCCTCAGGATATTTCTACCATTTCCCGCCCATATTTACTTTTCCTTGACACCGCTCAATTGCTCTTAATTATTTACTCAAAACAATCTCTTTCTGTTTTTAATGTTTACGCACTTCAAATACTCCCACTATTTTATCATTCACTTACTCCCCCCAGCTTCGTTTTTAAAATTTGAATCGTCTCATAAATAAAATCAGGGCTCCCAAAGGAAAGTATTTGTGCTTAAGGTTCTTTTTTCTTATTAATTTTTAACATATAAACAACACACTGCACATTATTTTAATTTTAGAATCCAAGACAATTAGACATGCAAAAAAATCTGACCAGTTCTGCTCTTCTAGCAAGATTACGCCATCTAGTGGGCACTGAGGAAAATCCTAGCAGGCACACACCTCGAACAGATACCGTATCTCTCAAAAACGTGTTAAAAGTTTGTCTGTAGTGCATCACCCCTTCAGAAAAGATATTCATCAACTACCTCCTAAGGCAAAGGGTAATGGAAAAGTTCCCTCTCCATGCTGTGGAGGTTTCTAGTCTACTCAGAGAAATATGTTTGCAATACTTCTTCTTTCACATCAGAAATGAGTAACTAAACACAGTTATAACAGACCAGTTTGCCAAGCCACTTCCCCAGCAATACAGAAAGAATCCTTCCGAACAGAGGTGTGAAGCACAGTAGTATAGGAGGTTCCACAGAGTTTCCTCCATCAACAAAAGAACTTGCACAAGTTCTTCTGCCACAGAGAATCACATGGGAAGAGCAGCAGGATGCCTTAACTACACAGGAGGTTGAGAGAAAAATAAAGACCGCTGCTAGGTGTTAAAAAACAGGACTTTGGTGTACTTACGTTCTTTGTCCTTCTCAACAAGAGAAGTGGGTGGTGCAATAGCAGCTCCTCCCATACCTGTGGGCAAGACAACAAACGCATTTGTATGATCAGGGTCTGCGGCTCAGAATAGCTTCACTGAATCTTAACACAGCTGCTGGCTCCTGGCCAGCCAATTCTTAACATACAGCTTTATCAACAGAAAAGTAGGAAGAGAGCAATCTGAGAAGTTTCAATAGTGGTGAACTGAAAATGACTGAAAAGCACACCAAGGGAGATAACATCAAACTGCAATGACATACTATGTATTGTTTCTATCAAACACATTTCACAGGATGTCAAAATTAAAGACAACAGTGAAACAAACCTTCAGTTCTAAAACTCCACAATCAAACCAAATCAAAAAGATACTCTGTTCAAGATTAAGTGCACTTCCAAAACAGCAAAGTACAAAGCTCCTTCTGTATTTTAATGAGCAATATTCTAATGGAGCCCGAAAATGCCAAGGCAGAGCAAATACTTTAAATGTCCCCCGTCAGAAACTTTCCTTAAAAAAAACCCAAAAAAACCAGAAACAAATGATTTACTGTAACTTGGTTGCTGAAAGAGAATACAGTTTAATTTTGTTTACGCAAAGACATATCTCATCACCCAGACCCACATTTTTAATGAGTTGTAAGGGCATTCAAATAACAACTGCAGGAATGGTGAACTTTATTAATAGTGAAAACTCAACAGTGATTCTCCTAACCTGATTTTATTTCGTGCCTCACCCCTTTCCTGGAACCTACGCTACGCAGAAACTTTAAACACGTATCTACAAACTAATGTAAAAAGGGGTCTTTCCATAAATAATTTAGCTGCCATCTCCTTCCACAGAAAGGATTCACGAAACAGGAACAGGATTGTGAATTCCACCTCCACCAAAACCATACACAGCTCCCTTACTTCTTTTTCGTCTCTCGCGTTCATAATCTTCATCTTCGTCAGAATCCGGATCTGGTCGTCTTGAAAACCCACTGGCTTCATGTCTGTCTTTACGTCTTCTAGGAGACACAGTAAGTTAGGATAAGAAACCATCAAAGTTAACTCTCTGCTTAAATTTGTGATACCACCTTTGCAGTGTGAATTACACTGCTACACTCTAACTGGCATTTTATAATGTTTTCCAGGAAGGTGTAAGTAAACACCTCTATTTTTTGTTTCTTTGCTTTTATCCTCCTGGAGTATTTTTTGTAAAATATAAGAAGGATCCAAAGAAGGATCATTTTCCACTCACAGATCAGACAAAAAGAATGTATGGAAATGAGGAAGTATCTGAATCAATCCACTCCAAACTGGGTACAGTGATTGAATGACTACAATGGAAGAGGTGTTGGATGGAAGCGACAGCAGGGCAACAGACAGTAATTAATCACCTTGCTTTGAACAGAATCCCTTTTAAATTCCCCATCACAGGCTATAGAGAATATTATAATTTACTCAGCCAATTAAAAAAAAAAAAAATCCCCCCAAAAACCCCGAAACAGATCATTAAGCTTGAACACCAGATTACTGAGAAGCTAGCTTAGCAATTAAAATAAGATTCAGGCAAGTTCATTAAGACTTTTAAGATTAGGTGAGAAATGCTTCAAGAATTGTTTGCACTCTAACTGTTATTTACTATGATCATGACATTACTCATTCTAATACTTTAGAAAAAGGAAAATTATTTTTCCCAAAGAAGAGCACACACATCAAAATTGTGCTACAGGATGCTAAAACCAGCACTACTATGGAACTAGACAGAATTTGTGAATCTCTAAATTTCTTCTGAAATTCTGGATATCTTTTTAATTCTAAACCTGAATTTAAAACAAATGCACGCTCTGTTCAAACACCCAGATTATCCCAAAGTATGCATCTGATGCAGGTTGGGCTGAGACTGTTTCCCCAGTTTTAAATCTGAATGTGTTACATATTTATCACTTCCTCTCTCTAGTGTTAATATGACTACCCTCTTGGCCTGCATACAGCTAGTGCAAGCACGACTAAATAGCAATCGCGGCTGAAGCTGTGGAAATGACAGCCCAGATTTCTGAGCTCTTGCATGCTAGCTGAAGTATGGCAGAGCCTCAGGCACTTCTCCTCCACCAGAATAATGTAACCAAGAGAAGACAGAGAAGTCCAAATGACTAGAAATATTAATTTCCACAATCTAAGCAGGGCAACAATATCCTTCTTGTAATTCCATAGACTTTAGATGGTTCATACCATGATGAAACTGGCTTATTAATTTCACTGAAAATAAGCAAATACAAGTCTTCCTATCTGGCAGGTATTTTACCATCTATTTCAATAGGACACTGAATCTGCATTCAACTTCTTTAATACGATTAGAGATTTCTTATTACAGGGAAAAGGCATTAAGGTAATAAAAAATAAGTAGTCTTTTCTTTTGTCCAGAGACAAGAGAGTAATAAATGCACAATTAACTTAAGCTGAATGGAGAATATTAAAGAAGAAAATGCGACTACGCCTCTCAAACGCTGTGCTAGCCACGTGTTTAAAATTGAACGCATTCACGTATCAGCGTGGAATATTTAAAAGCAGAAAGGGTGGTTTACCACTGAGTGTTCAAGGTATTTCTGTAGTCAGGTTATACTGACAACAAATACTCTAAAATACCTGCAAGGTCAAAGCCCGATAACGATGCATGAAGTACCCAAAACTGCTGCTATTATCAAAATAAAGTAAATGTAGAAAAACTTCACGTCTCTCACCCAAAGAGGGTGTAAACATGATCAATCTTACAATTTTTGTACTGTTAGGCGATTTAAGCAAGAGCATTAAAACATATTAATTCAAACACTGTGCTTGTTTCTATAAGGATACAGTATTCTTCACAAAACCTTTAAGAGTTTCACTGAAACAGTTCCCTAAAACTAAACAAATCAGTGTGTCTATTCTTCATATAACTGTATGTTATGGACTTCAACGAAAGCCTTACTTTTCTCTTTCTTCAATTTCCTTTTGCCTCTCCAGCTCACGCTGCCTCTGTCGTTCCTCTCTCTGACGTTTTACCACTTTTTCATAGTCATTTGGGAACATGGGATCATATTCATCGGCCAAAGGAATCAACACATCTCCCGCAGAAAAACCACTAGGTACAGGATCCTTAAAAAAGAAGGAGGACTTTTTTCAGCTGAGATGTGAAAACAACATCCAATTGGAAACCAGGAATTTAACATTGCCATCTCATTCTCCACAACACAAAATTCAATTCCTGACTTCATCTATAATGGCAGGTAATATCCTAAATCCCACTGGTGCTAAGAGAATTAAAACTAGCATTTCACTCAGTATCTCAATTTTTTCCACAAAGGAAGAATCACCCCCACCCACTCCCCCTGCCAAATACAATGCAGGAGCAAATCAGCGTGGACAAGAGTTTTTCAAAACCCATTATTTCATTATGAGAACTATTACGGTATCTTGCTGTTGCAACCATCTGCAAGGGGCCCTCCCACACAATCTCATCAGTCTTTTGCATCACCTGCTACGAACACAATACCGACAGAGGTGCACATACCATTCTTATCTCATCTGAAAGAACTATTTCAGAAGCATTGCCTTTGAAAAAGTTTCAAGGAGAAAGTTTGTTTGATTCCTTACCACATGAAATCCATTTTAAAAATACAAGAAAAGCAACCTAACCTTTTAAGTTGATTGTTACGCAGATCCAGTTACAACATGGGTGCAATTACAATTACGTTATTTACCTGACCAAACCGCTGCCTTGCAAAGCCCTTTGAAGCTGTACAGGAGAAATACCCTACAGACACCATTTTATTTTAACTGCACCTTAACCTTGACAATTCCATGTTGTATCACATGCAAGTCTGTATAAAGTTGAAATGTTCATTCATTACAGAACCTCTGAGCAGAGGAAATCAATTTCAGAGAATGATCACCACTTTCACCACTAGGAAAGATGATGAAAAAATAAAACTACAGACTGCAGTCAAAGAATTCTGATTCCAAAATATTTAACAGCTGGATTTCTAAGTTGCCTTGGTCTTACCTTTAAACCAGCTGCTACATGAGGTGGTGTATCCACAATCTGTCTCTCATCAGAAGAGCTGCCTCGTTTCAGGTCAATCACTGGAGCAAGGACTGTTGTTTGTTTTGTTCTCTGACTCTGAAAAATCACCAAAACAGAAAATGTATAAAAGAGAAAACAAAACAGTTTCCTAAATGGCAGTTTCTTTTATGTACTTGCAGCTGGTATCTCCATTTCTTTGTTTGGTGTTTTTTTTTTTTTTTAAACACTGTATCCAATTCTTCACTGAGCAAAGCCGTCTATATAATTTCTCTTCAGTTTATCAACATAATTGGGCTTGTTGAAGGGGGCTACAAGGAAGCTGGGAGGAGACTTTTTACAAGGGCCTGTAGCGACAGGACAAGGGGTAACGGGTTTAAATTGAAAGTGGGAAGGTTTAGATTAGATATCAGGAAGAAGTTCTTCCTGGAGAGGGTGGTGAGGCACTGGAACAGGTTGCCCAGAGAAGCTGTGGATGCCCCATCCCTGAAAGTGTTCAAGGCCAGGCTGGATGTGGCTTTGAGCAACCTGGTCTAGTGGAAGGGGTCCCTGCCCATGGCAGGGGGGGTGGGACTAGATGATCTTCAAGGTCCCTTCCAACTCAAACCATTCTGTGAGTCTGTAAAGTAATTCTCAACATTTCTAATGAACCTTGACATGGATAACTAAGTTTATGTCATGCTTTAGTGGTGGGAAAGGCCGCTCACTTCCAAGACAGATGCCTGCCAACTATGGTTAGAGCTGCTACACAAATACAGATCCGATGCAATATATCAAAGAATGCTTCAGTGAAACCAGTGCAAACCTTCCTCTTGTTAAGTAAGTGAGATCAGACTTTGCTTGTGCGTGCACTAGAACATACAGCAGTGGGTGAATGGTCCTCTGTCTGGACTAGGACCAGAAACACATAGTAAAAATTCAAACAATCTTTTCAGATGAGTTTGAACCTAGTGGTTTTTTTTTTTTTAAAAAAGGGCTTGGATTTATTCCAAAGTTCTACTGTTCTTAATATTTTATTGTCTGATAAAATGTATGAACCTATTCTGAACTCTGTGTTTTCTAATCCTATTCTATTCTTCTATCACTCTATGCATACAATGCCAATCAGTTACACAAACAAAGAATACAATACAGCAGCCATTTAAATTTCAGTTACACAAGTTGTTGCAATTATTAACTAAATCCTGCACTCAATTTTAGCAGCATAAATCAGCAGTAATTCCAGTGAAAAAATGCTGTGCCTCCTTATATATTCAGTATCTATGCTACTATTTCTTTTTTAATTAATCTCACTCCACAAAGAACACACATGTCATGCCTGAACCAAAACACCAACACCACTTAAAGAACAAGGGTGAAATACTGTAGCAATAAAGAGAAAAAATGGCTACGTCACAGTTTAAGCTCAAAGAATTAGATTGCACTCCTTCTTCCTTTCATGTACGCTGGAAATATTTCTTGCAAAAACCTCTAATGCACAATTTGCACTTTAGCACCAAAACCCTTTTAAACAGCAAGCATAAAACGATGCAAACATGCAAGTTAGAACTGATGCAAAACACCAGCAATGACCAGCAGCCAGTACTGCCAACTATCAATCACAGTATAACCCTTACTTAAAAAAAACCCCAAACTCAACCTCATTATCTTTAAAGTTAGATTTGAACATCAGCTTTTGGCTTTGCTAGTTAAAAGATCTGAGGCTTGCAGCACACACATCAGATTTACATATAACTTTAATTTTGCGTGATTTCCTCTAACAGGCTTCAAGAAAAATGCATCTCCCCCTGCCCCAAGTTTTGACAGGCTCCTTGCTACAAACTCACAGAGAAATTCTAGCAAAATTATCCCAAATCAGTATTCTGAGGTCATAGTTTTTCCACAGTGCTCGGAACACAAAAGATGTTTGAAAAGCAGAAATCAAAAATACTGAGGCACTATACCTTTGCTTGTGTGAGGGCTGCTTTCTTCACCTGCAACTGAGATTGCAGCAGTTTGAAATTTTTGGACCAGCCTTCTGTTTTAGAATCGCTGGTCTCAACTCCCAAGTCATCGTAAAGTGACATTTTCTCTTCAATTTAAAACTAAAAGACAAAAGAAAAAAATCCAGGTGACATAACAAACCATTTTTCGCATTAGTAGCAGATATACATGACTACAGTAAGGCTGTCTGAAAGTAACTGTTTGGAATGAACACTGTTCAAACGTTAACAGGTTATGCAATCTCCTAAAATTACGTTTGCAATACTGTGTATCAATCATTTCCAGCTTTGAAGAAGTTATGCTGTAGTCCATACTGGTATTTTGAGGCTCATAAATGAAACAGAAAGGCGCTGACACCACAAACATATCAACACCTTAATCACCTGAAATTCCACTATTTTTTCCATCACTGTAAAGGAGTATCTTTCTTATACTAAACATACTTGCCCAGAGTATTATTAAGTAACTATTTCCACAACATTTAAAGGCCTCTGAAATACACAGAACTTACATATGCATACATACACACACAAACATATACGTAAAATTAACTAGTTAACAACATCAATAATATGACATCAAATGCATCCCTTTGTCTGACATTACATCTGACATGAACAGAAGAAAACTGGAATGTAATAAGAGGTCTATCACCTGTGGAAGAACCTGTAAACTCATCATTTTGTTTCTGGGCCTGGATTACACTATCTCCAGCCAAAAAATTTAACTTCTTAATTTACTACAGGATCAAACATGACTGATTAACAGTCTGCAGTGAAAGCTTATACACTCATCAGCAACATCTTATTCCCACAGATGTTACAGATACTTGTATTTAAGGGAACCTGCCCGGTGTATAGGAGGTGATTGTTGCTACAAACTTATAAGCATTTGAACTTGTAAAAGTCCCAGATGCAGCAGACAGCAACTACATTACAACTCCAAAAGGTGGCAAGCTCAGAAAAAAACAAAGAAACAAACGAAAAACCCCCCACAAACCCCCTATTTAATCCTGAAGTGGAACATGAACAACCAGGGCACAGCAGAACAGAGATGAAAAGTGCAAGACAATGGAGGAGGCTGCATTCATTGAATATTGGTAAACATATGCGTACAGGGAGTGAAACATACAGGGGAATGTTACAATGCATATGGGAACAGGATGAGGGCAGGGCACTACAATTCCTATGCTACAAGAAAACCATGCAGCTATTCTGGGGTAAATAGGATGCACTTAGGGTACGTTATGCTACGCGTATGGGTATAGGGAGATTGCTGCCATCGCGGAAAGGCACTTCATGCCTCAAAGCCTGGAAGGGAGGAGGTGCACCACAGCCGGGGGGGCACAATGGAGCAAAGCAGAGGAGCTATAACCACGCCAAGAGCAAGAGCAAGCTGTTATTCTCGGCCCCCTGCGGACGAAGGTGCCGAGGCTCTGCGCAAAAGGGGCTGAGGAGCCCTGACCCCCC
>NW_010243311.1:0-234 GCF_000690775.1 Eurypyga helias | reverse complement strand
GGAGGGAGGCTAAACAGCTGGGGTCGCTTGCCAGAAAAGCGGGCATTGATAAATCAGTTGGACATAAACCACAAAACATCAGGGAAACAACTCAACTCCTGATCAGTGTGAAGGAGAGGTACCCTTTTAGAGAAAGTGTGCCACAACAGCTATGCAGATGAACCAGCATGGAGAAGGGTATCCAGTATCTAAGAGAAGAACCAGCATGGAGAAGGACATCCAGTATCTAAGCGC
>NW_010243310.1:1571-4258 GCF_000690775.1 Eurypyga helias | reverse complement strand
GTTCCCTTTTTTTTTTTTTTTAAAACCTAGGGATGACAGAGACAGTGAGAGTTACGAATATGTATGAAATAAGTAAGAATTGTGGGGACAATAAACACAAAATAAACCCACTTTTCAAATTTTACACTGTAGTAAGTTCTGACTGTTTGTCATATCCATTTTCGCTTTATCAGACTGAAAGATTCTCAACCTGGAAATTATGAGCCGTGCTAATTATTCAAACATCTTTATTGGCTTCATTTAGGTCACAACATTAACAGATTTGTCCCTGAATGCCTCAAAGCTTTGTAGAAGTGTATTTGGAAGATGACATTTTTTTGTAGTTATATACCATCAGTCATCACCCAGAATTTATGATGCCCCACTATCCTGTCTCTCGCTGCCACCAAGGAGGGAACGGGTGGAGAAGGAGATTTCATTATGGCTAGTTTATCTCTAAAGGCAGGATGCTTCTGAGAACATAAGAGAAAGTGTGCTCCATCTCAGCAGTGGCCTGATAAAATCCTTGTCATCTGCAGTTTTCCTTTCAGAATTTTTTCTTATTTGGGAGCATTTCATCTAAACCATCACTCTTTGGGCAGTCCTGTGTGAGTCATAATCTCTGATACCATTATAAGTTGAAATGATGCTGTCAACATTTATGTCAATGCTGAGGTTGTTCCTCACTTGATATAACACTCTGTTCCACCTGGCAGAACCTCCTTCTTGGTTCTGTCTCACTGAGAGTCCTATGCTATCCATGCATGTGGGAGGTTGCGAAGTCATAGCACTATCTATGCCAAATTTATTGGATCTAGTAACAAGTCATGCTTATTTACATGAATAACAATACATCCAACAGTATTTTCAAATAAAAGAATAAAATTCAGGTTGTTTGTGAAGAGAGGGGAAGAATGGGATTGCTCAGTCATCAAATTTCCAGATCAAATTTATAGGAAAATATTCACTTGAAGTTCTATCTGTAGATGTCATCCATGTGTGTCTCAGTATATGATTTCCCTATATTTTAAAGAAAATAAAAATGTTTCCATAAAAAAAAAAAAATTCTTTCCCCAAAATAACAGCTTGTCATGAGCCACGATCAGAAAGATCAGGAATGCTTCCAATGGACTATTTTCTAACCTTCAACACTGTTCTTCCCTCTAAGTGCAGGAAAAATAAATTCATATGTATATTTGCCAATTCCCTTTAAAGTTTTAATACAAATGAACTATGAAATCCCAGATATAAAATGCAAAGTGGAGCAAATGCAGAAAAGGGCTACTTAGAAGGTCAAGGGAATGGAGAAGCTTTCTTAGTAGTCTAGAAAGCTTGGTTTGTTGAGCCTTTCAAAATGAAAGGGATATGAGAGAGGATTTGATTGCTTTCTAAAAAAACATCAGGGAAGTTTTAATGGGAACATGAGAGAAGGAAAGGGTCTATTTAAGCTAACGGGCAGTGTTTGCACAAGAGAAAATGGGTATAAAGTGCTGAAAATAAATTTAAACTAGAAAATGGAAGAATATTCTCACTCATTAAAGAAACTGTTCTGTACAAACTCACCAACCAAAGGCCTGGGAGTGAAAAATCCTGATCTGTTTTAATATAGAAACTGAAAGAGTTCATACTAGATGCTATTAGCTGTAGCAAAGCACTTTAGGACCTCATATGTCTCCTGCCATTTCTATCATTATTTGAAAAAGAGGGGAAAATTCACCAGTCTGTTTATTTATCTACGTTTTCATAATTATATTTGTTGTAAAAAGTAAATTGAATATATAGCTAAATCATGCAACTCTTCTTCAAAAGGTTTCGTACTCCTGTGGGTGGCATGGAATTCTGGCCTACTACAAGAATAAATCAAACACAGACATAAAGGCAAAAGAGATGTACTTGCAAAGACATATAACCTGTAGCATGTCAAATCCAGTAACTTCCACTGATTGGTTACAGCTTTGAAGTTTGGGGGATTTTTTTTTTTATTTTATTTTTTAAATTAGGAGAGTTCAGAGTAAAGGGAAGTAACATTATCTATCTTTCACAACATGCTAAGTAATAAAATTATGTAATTCACTGGTTATTAAAGTAGAGTGAATCCTTGTTGTAAGGATTATTTGAAGAAAATTGTACAAATTATGAAACAGTCTACATAATAGCTAAAAGATAAAATTCATTACTTCATCTGAACTTACCTGTTCTTCAACCAAATAGTATCCCTCTGCTACCTGTACACATATACTAAAAAGACAGCTCTTAAACTGTAAATAATCATTAACCTGCCTTCATATCCCAGCATTTTTATATTACTTTAATAGTCTTCATTTTTCAGGGTCAAAAGAGAGTCTTTATTTGATGACTAGAACAATCAACATGGCAGACCTACATTAAATTGTACTGGATTCAGACAGGAACAAACTCCTTCACAGTGAGAATAGCTGGACCAGAGTGGCCAAGGCAGGTTCATTCCACGGTACGTCAGGCTCAGTGCACATGCGCATAGGAAGTGGGAAATGACTTGGGGAGATTGTTAAGAATTTGTCTAGCTTGATATATGGGTTCATTAGTTCTTTTCATAGAATCACAGAATAGTTTGGGTTGAAAGGGACCTTAAAGACCATCTAGTTCCAGCCCCGCTGCCATGGGCAGGGACACCTTCCACTAGACCAGGTTGCTCAAAGCCACATCCAGCCTGGCCTTGAACACTTCCC
>NW_010243310.1:0-1463 GCF_000690775.1 Eurypyga helias | reverse complement strand
TTACCCCTTGTCCTGTCACTACAGGCCCTTGTAACTAGGCCCCCTCCAGCTTTCTTGTCGGCTCCTTTAGGCACTAGAAGGTGCAATAAGGTCTCCCCGGAGCCTTCTGTTCTCCATCCTGAACAACCCCAGCTCTCTCAGCCTGTCTTCATAGAAGAGGTGCTCCAGCACTTGGAGCATCTTCATGGCCTCCTCTGGACTCACTTCAACCAGTCAATATCCTTCTGATGTCAGGGGCTCCAGATTTGAATGCAGAACAGCAGAGCTGAGTAGGGGGGTGGAATCCCCACCCTCGACCTGCTAGCCATACTTCCCTGGACAGAGCCCAGGTTACAGTTGGCTTTCTGGGTTGTCAGCACACACTGCTGGCTCATGTCCAGCTTTTTATCCACCAGTACCCCAAAATCCTTCTCCTCAGGTCTGTTCTCGATCTATCCTCATCCTAGCCTCTACATGTGCTTGGGATTGTCCTGACCCATGTGCAGGACTTTGCACTTGGCCTTGTTGAACTCCATGAGGCTGGCAGTGGCCCACTGCTCTCGTCTGTCCAGGCCACTCTGTATGGCATCCCTTCCCTCCAGTGTGTTGACAGCATCACACAGGTTGGTGTCACTGGCAAACATGCTGAGGGTGCACTGAATGCCATCATCCATGTCACTGACAAAGATGTTAATCATCACAGGTTCCAGTACTAACACCTGAGGAACATCACTCATCATTGGTCTCCACTCGGACATTGAGCCATTGATCACCACTCTCTGAGTGCGACCATCCAGCCAGTTCTTTATCCACCAAGTTTTCTATCCATCAAATCCATGCTTCTCCCATTTAGAGAAACCATGTCATGTGGGAGGGTGTTGAATGCTTTGCACAAGTCCAGCTAGGTGAATGTTGCCCTTCCCTTACCCACCAAGGCTGTGACCCCATCATAAAAGGCCACCATATTCATCAGGCATGATCTGCCCTTGGTGAAGTCATGTTGGCAGGAAAACCTCTTGGTTTTCCATATGCCTAAGCATGGTTTTCAAGAGGATCTGCTCCATGATCTTGTCAGACACAGAGGTGAGACTGATTTGCCTGTAGTTCCCTGGATCCTCCTTTTTTCCCTATTTAAAGATGTGGGTTATGTCACCAGACTGTCATGACTTCTCAGATATGATGGATAGAGGTTTTACAACCTCATCTGCCAGTACTTTATGAACCTGTGGATGTATTTCATCAGGTCTCATGGACTTGTGCACCTTAAGGTTCCTCAGGTGTTTCCAAATCTGATCCTCACTGACCATGGGTGGCTTTCCATTCTCCCAGTCCTTGCCTGTCTTCCATGACTTGGGGGCTATGGCTTGCACCCTTGACAGTGAAGAATGAGGTAAGAAAATCACTCAGCGTCCTCGATGTCCTGGGAAACCAGTTCTTTCATTCCTTCTGCAGAGGGACAACATTCTCCTTAATCTTCTTTTTAT
>NW_010243309.1:11768-33961 GCF_000690775.1 Eurypyga helias | reverse complement strand
TACTTGTGCTTGGGATTGCCCCAGAAGCTACTGCAGAGCTGTAACAAGTGGAAGAAAATCATGACAGTCTATCTTTCAACCTGAATGTATGTCCAGTTTATCCTCTAATCTTAAAAGCGAGCCAAATTAGACAGTAAAGACAAACAGCCAGCAATCCATAGCAGATATGAAAGGCTAAATCAGTATGTATTAGCTATTGTAACTCACTAATCATTACTAGGAAGAAAGGTCTTACTTATTCCGCCTTTACCAGAAGTAAGTGGTGTTGTCTTCTGTGCACAAGCTCTGCCGCTCCTGTACCCAGCAGCGAGCCAGTTGAAAGAATTAAATCAGGAGAATACCAGTCAACTGGGGCTGGGTTTCTATCAGTGTGGTTCTCTGCCCAGGCACACTGCAAGGTCAGAAGAGCATCAGAACCAGGCCAAGGAAAAGGGCAGGAGCCCATAGCTGGGCAGCAGACATCACATCAGCTTAGCTCCAACATTACACATATCCACAGCAGGATTCGACAGTACTGTCTTATATCAAAAAGTAGTAAAATAGCACCAGACAGCATATCAGAAGCATTCTGCCTCTTTGGGAGGAAAATATATGGCTCTTCCCAATGCCTAACAGTGACTTTAGTATTGAAATGTTGTTTTCCTTTCAAAATCCAGTATGTAATTATGAAAATTATGCTAGAGATAGCAACACTAACAAACCCACATCAATGCCTACAGGGAATGCTTAATGAAAGTACCATCTTCATTAACAGAAAGTCAATCTGTGCTCTTTCTGGCTTGGTTATCACTGATACGTGTCTCTAAAATGAGACACAATGTAAATACACTCATAATTCAGTATAAAGATTCCAGACCAGGAAATACTCCATATAGGTTGATGGTTGGACTGGATGATCTTATAGGTCTTTTCCAACCTTAGTGATTCTGTGATTCTACGACTCTTCTTAAATCTCAAACTCTAAAATAGACCTTTGTTGTGCACAAGCTTCACATTGACTCTTGGAACAGGACTAGGCTTAACTCCTAGCTAATAGTTTTGTCACTATCATGAAAAGCAGAACAGAATCTCTTCCTTTTATGCTTCTGTTTTTTGGAAAAACTAACAGGAAAAAACATAGGAAAAAAAATTACAAAATAGCTGAATCTCTAGTGGAAAATAAACTGCCATAAATTATTGTTAGAATATGAATGCTAATTTAAATTTGGCCATATTTCTGGCAGACAAATGTTCTATTTCTACCACTACGAGTGCTCTGAACTCCACTGTGAATATCCATTTAAATTTTTAAATTTGAATGAGGAAGGTGAATGTGATTCAACTTGTTTTCATGCTGTGTTAGTTAGCTTTCATTCACACAAGAAGCAGAGATAACAGCATATACCTTCACTGGCACACTATGAATTGCAAACAATTGAGCTGCTTTTTGCATCAGTAACACAAAAAAAATGCAACTAAAATGGGGACTTAAATACAAGCAAATAGCAAGGCAAGTATCGCTGTAACACACATCATGTCTGTAAGTGGACAGGGTAAAGGACAAGAGGGGAAAAATATTTTCTCCGCTTACACACAGTGAACCAGTTCACAAAAAGATCGAAACATTCTAACTCGCACTGAACTGACCAAAGCATCCTGCAGTTGTGTCAGGATGGTACCAAGAAGAGAACTCGGATAAAAAAATGCAAGCAACTTCAAAAAAACCCAGTGAAGAAGTACATCATCTCTTCACCGTCAACTCATAAGCAAGAAAATAGAGTCAAAACAAAAACATTTGAGACAAATTAGTTGAAATAATTCCCTGCTTTAACAAAATGTTTTAAAGTTACCAAAGCCTAGGAGTTTTCAATATCTCATTTTGAATGCACTTGCAATGTAGTGTTTTTCAGAGAACCAGAACAAAAAGCCTTACACTATTTTTTTTATAATTAGATTAAACCAAATTATCTCATTAAGTAATGTGACTATTGAAACCCAAATATTTCTGTTCTGCAGGTACACCACAGGTGTCAGAATAAAAAAGTATGCCAGCAGCACTAGGTTCAGAATTGGTACTTTTCATTTTAAACTGATTAATCAATATGATTTAACTCATGATACCAAGACCCCGTATACATGGGGGTGGACTAACCACATGAATTTAATACATACCTGGTGGTTAATTGGTGTTTTATTAGAGCTTTGTAAGAAAATAAAAGTTAAAAAACATGAGAATAGGCTCCAAACAAATCAGCTACTTAGGAGAATGTTAATTACCTAAAGCTACTTAATCCTCAGTTATTGCCATATTATTCCAGACACATTAAAGAATCAGAAATTCCTATTTCAGCAACCTGAGTGCATTCAGCTACCTAATAAACATATAAAGTATTGTATTTTTCAGCAAATACATGTTCTATTAAATATTTCAGGATGATGGATAAACTCTCACAGATGACGGAGAAGTAAGGCAATGAATATATTCTCTAGTGAAGTGCTATACAGATCACGTTTAAGCATTTATTGAAGGCTCACCAGTATATGGGACATTGCCCTCATGAGTGGAGAAAACAACATTTCAGCAATCAAAATGCAATGCTTTCTTATAAAGAAAAATATTTTTAATAAAGTCATCCCCAACACCTTTATGCAGTCAGTTACTAGTCCAAAGCTAAGAAAAAGTGTAAGTAAAATAAGCATTTTAAAATGTAACAAAACCCCCATAAATGTTATGAAAAGAATACTCCACCCCTTTATTTCTGTTGAAAGTCAGAAACACAAGAACACACCTACAAAACTGTAGATGACAGCTTCCTGGCGCAAGCTCAGACTGACAGGTGCGAATAGGAAGCATTTTTAAATGCTACTCAAGTACAGGGACAATAATTGCTCAGTAGCATTCTTCATAATCAACTGCAAAGAGATTAAAACCATCAAGGAACAAAAACAACAAAGGAGAAGCACTGCCCCAAAAGATAAAGCAAAGCTTCAAAGTGTATTGTTTTATTTGTGTTTCAGTAACTTTTGTAACCCGCTTTGATTTGCAGGCATCATACACACAGGAACAGAGTCAAACAAATGGCAACAGTTAGAGGACAGAAAACCAAAGAAAGATCAAGTTAAATCAATTCAAGACCAGGTCACCAGTACAAAATGGAAGCAGCAGCAAATGCCATCAACAGCAAAAATTGTCAGGCAAACAATGAAACTGAGAAAGGACAACATTAAACAAACTGTCAAAGAAATTTCATATTACCAAATTGTTAAGATGAAAGGGTTTTTTCCTCCAGTTAACTTGAACTGAGACAGATGAAGGGGAATGACTGGAACTAAAAAAAAAAAGGACAGAGAGTTCAGAGACAAAGTTATTCAAGTTGCTACAGACTCACCTGAATACCAATATCGTTGGAAGAAGAAACATCCATACCAATTGTTAGGAAAATTAGATTTAGAAACAAAAGCCCTGAAAGAAGCAGGATAAGAAAACAACATAAAGACGACAGACATTTTCATGATGCTTTCTCTAAGACTAGGTTCTTTTCTTATTTTGAGAAATTAAAACTTCAACAAAACATCAGTTAGACCCTTCCAGTAAAGCTGTCCAGAAACAATCAGTGTTTCTCAGCAACCAACCAGAAATATCTAAAAGGGTCCTGATCGTCATAAAGTCCTCAATACCCTAACACCTAGATTTTGTATTCTGTTGATATTCAGGCACTCTATGGTCTCCACAAGTGAAGTTTGTTTTTCCAGACCAAACATCCATCTGTAAAATAATTCTATATCTATCAGTAAGAGACAAGATGATACACAACATTTCTATTTTTTTTTTTTTTAAGAATGGGTGAACTTAACAACCTTGTTATGTGAAAATGATTCAGCAGACATATTATGTAATTTATAATATCCCCCATCTTCAAAATAAAGGTTAAGTGCTCCCAGATACACGTATAATCAGGGGCTAACCTATGACAGCAGAACAGCAGTCTAAGATGCTACACTGTCACTTCTCAGTTGACACTGTGGATACTATTTGTCTATGTGTCAGTGCCTATGATTATTGCATTTCCCAGTTTCAGCTGTAGTTCAACAGGCAATGGAATATTTCCACATGTCATGAGAGCAGACAGAACCTTCCAGCATATTAAAGAAAATTTCTTACAACACTTAAAAACCTTCAGATGATCAGTATGTCTAAAACTTACTGTACAAAGGAAATATTTAGAGAGTCTAGAAGAAAGGAACCTGAAAGGAACCTAAAAGGAATCTCACGTTGTGATCTCATATTACAGGGCATGGAATGTGAATTCCTTTCATTTTTGAACATACACAGAAAAAGAACTCTTGAGACCAAGTGGCAGAAGATTAAAAAGTCTAAAAGAAGACTTCAGCACTGATCTCAAAAGAGAGAAAAAAAATGCAGTTTGTTAACATGGTCTCTGGTTTAATATTTCACTTCTGCAATGCTCTGCTTCACTGCTACTGAATGATGGAAAGGAAATAACAAAAAGACTCGTTGGTGCACGTCCTGGGTCTTTTCTCTGTATTGTAAGAAGAAATGACAGAGATGATCATTAAAATGTTATAATTCAGTCCTGCAGTCACCAGATGTGCAGCTGAAAAGAGCAGTGTGATCAATTCTGAAAATTACATCATGGGTAAAAAGAATGAAAAACTGGTGAATAAGGAGAAGAAACCATTAGAAAAAAAATGCAGTCTCTTTGCTAGATTTGGAGATTGAGGGAATGGAGGAAAAGAAGCAGTATCATGTTATCTGAATAATCTAACTTCCTGTTATACCCTTTTCTATGAGCACGTAATTGTAGGCTTAATGCAGGTTGTGATTTAACTCACTGTAAAGAATTCATTTTCTATTACCCACCCCCTATTAAAAAAATACAGTCGTTAGAAATGTGTAAAATCAAAATAATTGATCCTGGCTGGTTACCCAAGTTTGACATTAACCACCTTATGCAAGCAACCACGGCATGTGCTTGATGCTCAGTGATACACAAAATCTCCCAATAAAACAATGAGATGAGTGGAGACATCAAGTTTATAATGGTTTGGATTGGTTTTGGTTTTGTTACTGAGCAATAAATACAAAATCTCCAGTACTCTCCATTAGGCGGTTACCACGCACTTACGCAAGTGTCTGCACACGCATGTTCAAGTAGAGAGCATCAGCTTCTCCCTTCTCATGTGTAAAAGTCAACCAGATCCTCCCCAGCCTGTCACCACTCTCCTTTCGTTTTCTCTTCACATATGTTGAAATTTGAGTTATTGTTTAAAACACACTCAGTAAAGAAAGCTGACATTTTTTTTTTTGCTTTCAGCCTTAAACCAGTTTATATCAACTATCTATACCATCCTTTGGGCTGTTCTGCTACATTTTTAACTCATAAGTTATGAACAATTCCTCTGCAATAAGAACTACCTTTCCTATAATGCATATCCATCCATACCAAATTGCCATTTACGTTTCCTATAAAGTCCGTTCTCAAAGCATCAGGACCATGGGAATTCATCTGTTTTCTTACTGTGGTTGGCAACTTCATTGTTTTCCATAGGTTGGAAAAATTCACTTTTTTATTGTCAGGATGGTCCTCTTTTACTGATGGTCCTAATATCAGACTATAAGCAAGAGATGCTGTGCTCTACCGATGTATTGTTGACTAGCTGAAGGTATGCTTTCTTTACCAGCTGGAAAATCCCTCCCAGTCACCACAGGGAACAAATATCTTAAATAAGCTTCCTGTCGGGACCACAAAACCTACTCCTCATGAGGTGTGCCAGAATTCAAGGACGAGAATATGAAGTCTCCCAAAAACATTACAGAGGAAACAGGTAGAAACAGACAGCTTCCACTACCTGAAAGGACAGAAAGATTTTAGAATAAGAGCAGCTTCACAATAGGGTATAAAGGAAAAGAAGCTGACTAATTTACAGTGTGTATTCTCCCGAGTCAGAAGGGAATCCACATGAAAGACACTTGGAAAGATTTTCTTTTTTTTTCCTCCCTGACAGCATCATTCCAAATGCACATAAAGACATTAATAATTCGAAGGAGAACTTGTTTGAATATGATTAAAGGACTTCAGCATGAGGCCAACAGATACAAAAGTGCAATTCAAATTTGGTCATGAAAATCCCTCAGGCTGAAGGAAAGGAGAGAAGCATTGCTCTGTAACAAGCACATGAAATTCTACCGTAGCTGCTCAGCTCCGGCCTGTGTGCCCACTCACACCACCTCACTAGCGTTGTAAAGCACTACTGTGCCGAGCCTCTCTCCAATTATGCTCCCATCTAGCTGTCATTATAGCTCTCTGCCTCTTCTCCCTGACCCTTAATAGCACAGGCTATTGTCACCAGACCCTTCTACCTGTTACTCTCCCAGCTGCTCACCAACTTAAATGGATTCTCTGCATACTCCAAGAGATAACCAGGCACATAAATTAAGACAAATAAAATATCTTCTGCTACTGCATGGTAATTACATGCATTTTATAATGGCAAACCTTTAACAGACACAAGTTTGAGACTTCTTTTTTTTTATTTTGTAGGAAGCAAGGGCTTTTACCATCACAATTTAGAAACAAAAACTGTAATAAGGATGCGAACTAAAATCCAAATCCTCAGTGATTTATTTCTGTACATGTTTGGAATTTTGAATCAAAAAAGACATCAAAATTAAATAAAAACTTTTAAAGGTATGAAAAATTAAAAAAAATCTACATTGTCCAATCATCACTGTTTACTATACCATCCTCTCACATTATGCAAATACTAATTCCCTTTGCAGTACATCTTTGGGGATGCAGTATAAAAGACTCGTTCATCAAAAGGCATATCACAGCTCAGAAGCAGGGTTACCCCTACTAAGACACTGTGCATTGCCTACAGCAGAACGGGAAGTTCTTCCACCCAGAGAGAGAGCTCCAAAGCATTCTCCAGATGACAACACTGCCTCCTGCAAGTCTTCCATCAGTCATACTGCCTGCTGAAAACCAGGGAGGAGCTCCAAAGGGTAGGAGCACTCCACGCAAATCCGAAGAGCCACGAAAGCATTCCGCATTGACTCAAGTGGGATAAAAGATCAAGTCAGAGCAGGACTAATTGATACACATTATATTTTTGGGCCTTTCTTTAAATAACAGCTAAACTGTAGGGCAGGGGGAAATACAACACAGAACCATCCAAGGGTGGGGAACTAAACAGCACCCATTTTCCAGTAATAAACTATCATCAGGAAGATGTTATTCTGACTGAATGTAGACCTTTCAAAGTGAATAAGAGTAATTATAAGCCAAACAGGCTCAGTTTGAGTTTTTTTTAAAGGAATGTAAAAAAAGGCTCCAATCCAGGAGTCACATTTTCTTTAGCAAAGACTTCATTTGTCATTTATCTTACTCTGAACTCGCTGAAGAAGTGCACAGGCTGCTGTGAACTACAGCCAACTAGATCAGTCAGAAAAGAGCAAAGGAAAACTGCTAGCAGTCTAACAGATGGAGCGATTAACTACACCAGGGGAATCCAGTAAAAGCAAGTAAGAATAACTAGCAGGGAGCATGGCTTTCAAGGGCACTTAACAGGAAACCTAGCTTTTTTTGGGGCCTTTTCTGTATTTCTAAATTGGTATTTTATTGTAGTTCCTTTCTCTTGCCTGTTACGTCTTTTTATTCCTGTTATTTCATATCCATGTTTTACTGTTACAAACCCAGAAAAGGTGCTTATTTCTGAGCTACAAGAAAATGGAAAATCCCCTAGGTTTCTGTACAAAGGTTCAAAACTATATCAAATATTTCAGTAATAAGCCTTAAAAATTGAACTGGATCCCATGTTGTGGTCACTCAAGACCATGATTTGTCTGACCATCTGCTTATTTTCCTGGTCTTTGTCATACATCTATCAAGCAAAAAATATGATCTTGTGAGGCAGTGTCTATCTGCAGCTCCTGCTAAAATTTCAGCCTAGATTTATGGAAATTAAATATTTTGGACAACAGATAAAAATGTGTCCTAGAACTGATAACTGAGCAAATATGAAGATTCACAAATACAGTATTTTATGCACATATTCTGCAATGGAGGGGCATGGGTTTAGGATTACTAAATTTACTAAAAAATGCATATATAAACAATTGCCTAGAGTACAACCCATAATGCATCTCAACACTTCCCAGCCAAGCAAAGATGTGAAAAATTTCCAAAATACAGTCAGGTACTTGAACATTAATCAGAAGTTTAGCCTGATTTTAAAAACATTAGAAAATTCTGCAGAGGTGCATCTCATAGCAATACTTACACTGCACGATTTCTCAGCAGACTGTTTAAACACAATTTTTGAGTCATGCAACAGTCCATCAAAACAGACACTGCACTGGGAAGCAAAATACTTGGATTCTATTGTAGGTCTAGGCAAGACCTCAGATAAAGCATTAATCTCTTTCCTTTCATGCTCATCATCTGTTTTGTCTACTACAGTTGTAGTGACCACGTGTTTCTGCAATGACAATGGACCTTCCAAACTGGTTAGAGTCCCAGTTTTCCAGTTTGACAGGTATCAACTGTTGGTGAAGCGCAAAATTCTGTAGATGCCAGGCCATCAAAAAGCAACCTGATAGTGTGCAATATATTTAATGTACTTGGTTGCATTAGACTCATCAGCATGCACATTACCAGGGAAGAGATTTTACATGGCCATAGAGTTGGATACTACTGGTATTTCCACAGTACAGCAGTAGAAAGGTAAAAATACTTGTAACCTTTGATCACACCAAATGACAGAATTGAATTTCGTGTGAAATTATATTCATGAGGGGTACTACAATAAAAGGCAAAAGTTAAAGAAAGTTGTAAAGAGCAGGAGCAAGCGACAGCCTGCCTTTTTGAATATGTATCCCTCCTACTAGAAGCTGGCAAGTGAACTTTTCTGCCAGTATGGTGTACCACATGCATGTTTTTCACTGCTGTAGTTTCCTGGAATAGCTCAGTATACAGTAAGATAGGGAGCATTGGCAAAGGAATAGAGGAAAGAGGTCACATTCACGGGAATTCCAGAGTAACTTGAATCCTGTTTAAAATGCTGTCAGTCTATACTCTAGGAACCAGTTCCGCTAATGAGAGAAGAAAAAGTTAATATACGATCCACTTCTTATTTTTTAAATAACCCTTCTTTACCATGGCACAAAGTATTTCCCTTTATCGCAGCAGACAATACAAGGATTTCGTCCTTTCAAATGGTGTTAGCAGGGAAACATAAATTTAAAGACTTGATCTAGCCTCCTGATATAAGGCTTCCCCACTACTTAGCCAGTTTACTACTGAATCCTCATTTCTTCATACATGCCGTTAAGATAATGTATAGCATTTAATCACATATGACATTGGTAATACATATTTGCAACCACTACCTATTCCCTTTTTTTTTTTTATGAAAGCGTGTTTATTTTTCAATGACAGTAGATACTATCATGACTGAAAAATTAAGTAAACTAAGCAATTTAGATCTAAATATACAGTACTTAATAAAACAGTGTTGTGGCTATCTGCAATTCAAGCATTATATCAATTCTTTCTTTTTTTTTTTTAATATGATCATCATTTCTGCAAAGAAAACTGCACAGAAAGAATGTGGCTCCCTGGAGGATCTCCTCATTTTTACAAAAAGCCAGTACCTTTCTTTGAGGATAGTATGAACAATAGAAAAAGTTTGATTGAAAGAAATTTTGCAATGAAGTTGATATGAGTGTCTGGAAAATAGATGCCTTATCCACTGTGCGTAACACATAAAGGAAGTTCAAGCCTGTGTTCTTGTTACATATATTTCATAGCTTCTGGTTAACATTATGAATGTGCTGAAGCATCCCAGTATGTAGTAAACATGTTGCAAAACAGTAACAGTAACCATGGCTGCCTGCGCAGTTAAGTTTGGACCGATAGGCTATGTGCACAGTTGTTACCATAACAGGCTTTTATAAGGAGACAGAACTTGACATTGAATGAAGCAAGTGCTCCCATTATCTAGCTCAGATTAATTTAATCAGATTTAAGACAATTAGTTGGCTGAAATGGAAACAATTTCAAGTTCCTCCATGTTCCCTGCAGAGGGAGAAGCAGAGCACAGTCACAAAACAGGAAAAAGCAACAAAATTGAAAAAGAAGAGGCTTAGAGAAGATCACAGGAGAAAAAGACTCTGTGCTTTGAAGGAACATTAAGGAAGGAAAAAGAAGGAAGATCAGAGAAGTGCAGACCAGACACACTGAAAAGAAGCTCATCTGGAGCAGTCTGATCAGTGTCAACCTGAGAACTTTATTTCCAACAACTGAGTTATTTGAAGGCTTCTCTTCCATTTTGTACGTCACCACACTCGTGCTATTAATGTATCCCCATTCCAACATTCAAAACACATTGAAAGCATTCTTTAAAAAGTCAGTCAATAGGCAGGTGAAAAAAAAAAAGTTAGCTTATCCCAAAATAAGTTGTCAAGGATAAATAAAGAATAGAGATTCTAGAGGATGCTACAGACATCTGGATAAAGGAGTAGTTGCAACAGGTAAAACTTCGTAGGTGAATTACATAAGAAGTGGAACATAAAAAGTGGATACATAAGCACACATATATATGTGCCTTAGAATAGGTACACTAGGAATACACATAACCAGCAAAGAAAACAACACATGAATGGTTTATTTTTTGCCAATGACAGGATAACATGAATCATAGAATCATAGAATCATAGAATCACTGGGTTGGAAAAGACCTTAGAGATCATCCAGTCCAACCGTATCTGTCACCACTAAACCATATCTTTCAGCACCTCATCCACCCGTCTCTTAAACACATCCAGGGATGGTGACTCCACCCCCTCCCTGGGCAGCCTGTTCCAGTGCGTGATAACCCTTTCGGTGAAGAACTTCTTCCTTACATCCAATCTAACCCTCCCCTGGCGCAGCTTGAGGCCATTCCCCCTCGTCCGATCATCTGTCATTAGGGAGAAGAGACGAACACCCACTTCTCCACAACCTCCTTTCCGGTAGTTGTAGGCAGTGATCAGGTCTCCTCTCAGCCTCCTCTTCTCCAGGCTAAACAAGCCCAGTTCCCTCAGTCGCTCCTCATAAGACATATTCTCCAGACCCTTCACCAGTTTGGTGGCCCTTCTCTGGACACGCTCCAAGATGAAGATGATGACAGGCTACAAGAGGGACTTCTCTCAGCAAATGTAACAGAAAGAATAGGCCCAAAGAGATGAAAAAGGAAAAGGTCAAAACTCTCTGCCATGATTTTTAAGGAATGCTTTTCTACCATTTACTTACAGAGCAATTTTCCACATGTGCCTGTGATAAGCTTCTCGAAATAGTTAACACAACTCTATAAGTAAGTAATGCAGGAGACAGAGTGGTTCCATTCATTTTATACAAACAAAATGGAAGAATGCTTAGTAGTAGTCTCATTCAGTGAAGTCCCAGCCTAAACCAACTGAAAGTGGCAACAATCAAAAATGGAGTATATGACAATAGCTCGTTTGACTAAATCACAGCGGACCTTTTCCCGATACATTCTCCTGCATTTCCCTCATATGTAATAAGCCAAACAACATTAGTACGTTGCAGCAATGCAAGATCTGGAAGGGGCAGGGGTGTTGGGGTTTTTTTGTTGTGGTGTGGTATGTTCTTGTTGTTTGGGATTTTTTTTCCCAAACCTGTTCCAGATATAAGTATTTTACGAATTTCCAAATGATCTGCATGGTAATGTTACCAGAATACTGGAGTATTCTGCTACTGCAGAAACTAGTTTTACAGAACTCCTAAGTCTGTTAACCTGCAGCACTACTCCCGCACTGTAAGACAAAGGTATAACGATGCAGAAGTTAGAACATATCACAAAAGAGATTTAGCTTTAACATTCACAAATGCCTCTGATTTTCTCCTTCCCTGTCCCCTAATTTCTTAACCATGAAAAAACATTAATAGTTGCCATCATTGCAGTTTCTCTACATGTATCAAGAAAATGCTCTTTCTAGCACAAATATATAATGCATTCCTACCCTATAAATCCTTATAAGACAAGGATCTCCTTTATGAAGTTTCATCGTATTTAACGAACTGATGATAAAGTCTCAGCAAAATGTTTGTGGTGGAATCAGAAATATAATTGAGTATTATTTGTCATATGATGAAATAAAGCACATTGTCCATGCTTATGTGAATCTGCAAACATCTTTAGTAACAGTATTTGCAAAGTAGACAAAAACAGAACTTCTAGAGCCATCATTAAAAGAAGAAAATCTTCCCAAATTCAGAAAAGAAGAAAGAAATAATTATTCTATTTCCTGAAATACTGAAAATATCAAACCGGTCTAGTAGCTGGTGACTTTAATTCTTCCTGTCAGAATTTAGAACCATACAGAAAAGCATTAGGTGTTTGTTGACTTTAAATAAATGAGATTTCTTTCTTCTGGAATATGGAAAACAGACTCTATTCATGTGCTTTGTTCCTGATGCCCGTTTTTGGTGGCACAATTTAAATAGTGCATATCTCACTGACAAGTTCCTCCATGCTGACAAGGAAGAAAGCTGCAGTTTTCTTTTTTATTTTTCAGATCTCCTTATGCTTATTTAATGAAGCATAAATATGGATGGCACCTTCCTCCTTACATCAGTTGAAAGTGCACAAAAATACATTCAGCTGCAAAAGCACCTCTTTTTTAACCAGTCTTTAAATAGTTGTCTTGGTTATCATTATTCTTACAGAGAGTTATGCACCCTTCATGCAGGTGAGCCACTCAATCTCTGAAACAATCAGTCCACATAAACTCATCACACTGATTTCAGAAGAAGTGTAAGAAAAAGAAATATATGCAGCACTCAGAACAAGAAAATTCTTTCATGTATTAAAAAGAGTTGCATATTATTTTTTTATTTCATTTCCACTTACTATTGGATGAGTGCTCAATATCAATCTTTATATATTTTTCTTTCCTCTTTAACTATAATTAACTCTACAAAGAGTCTGTCACCCAGTCCTACATGCGATCAGCCATACCTAACAGACAACTCTACCTAACCCGTCCTGAAAGATTTCACAGAATCACAGAATCACTAAGGTTGGAAAAGACCTATCAGATCATCCAGTCCAACCATCAGCCCAACACTACCGTACCCACTAGACCATGTCCTCAAGCGCCATGTCTACACATTCCTTGAACACCTCCAGGGATGATGACTCCACCACTTCCCTGGGCAGCCTCTTCCAGTGCCTGACAACCCTTTCAGTAAAGAAGTTTTTCCTAATGTCTAATCTAAACCCCCTCTGATGCAACTTGAGGCTACTTCCTCTTCTCCTATCAAGTTTCTAGGACTAGGAAACAGGACTTGTCCAGAGAACCATGGAAAGACTTACCATGCAATATAAAATATTATGCACAGTGTTTTACCAAAGGATATTCCTGTTTATCCATTAAGTATCACTGGATGCTGTAAATGGGCTTGTAATGTTCTGAATGAAACGTTCTGAAACGTTCATGAATTCTTACGCAAAAACTGTGGCTTGCAAACTTCTAGAAAAAAAAAGGAGCCTGATTATTCAAGTAATATTTTTTAGCAAGATACATGAAAACAATGAAATGTTGATCCTGTGATTGCCCAGCATCACTCCAATCAGAGATTTAGTATCTCCAGCTAAAACAAAGGGAAGAATTCTCTTCAGGAAGACATCACTTGTACACTCTATGGGTGTTTTTACTGCCCAGGAGATTCTCTAATTTGAGTGAAAAAGACATAATTTTAACCCATTTAATATATTTGCTCATCTATTCTAAACTTAAAAAAAAAAAAAAAAGGAAGCCCATCCACTTATCAGGGTGTCACCTCTCTTTAATGGAGGATATTCTGATCTCCCAAACTACTATCTCAGTTACTCTCTTATTTTCTCACTTCTCAAAAAAGCAGTTTCATCCATATGTGCAAAGAGCTCAGGATTTAATTTTTCCTAATAAGCTCATCAGTGAACAGGGTTCTGCTCTTCTTTTTGTTCTCATTTGCAGGTTGAAAAACAATTATCCCAGCAAGCCTGTGAACTGATAAGGTGAGGAGAATCTCCTTAAACTGATTCTTTCACTCCCTTCTGTTCACAAGCTAAGCCTAAATTTCCTAAAGATGGCAGTTAATGTCTGCTTCCTGGTAATGTAAACAATAAATATTCAAACATGATGGGTTTGCAAAATGCCAAGACAAAACAAACAAACAAAAAATATCGCATCACCAAAATATTTTATTCTTCTACCCAGTGGAGCAAAAGAAAATGTAATACTAACCACAGAAGAGTCAGTGCAGCACATGTACACACTCACACATTCAAAGGTGGCTCATGTTTCCTGCTTATGTAAGTTGCCAAGTGCTCCCATCCCAGGCAGTATCTTCAAGCAATCTCTTCAACTCTTCCATACAATATCCCTCTCTGTTCAGTTATGAACTAAGAACTTCATAACTATTAACTTTAAAATACTTGATTTTAAACCCTTGCACACAGAGAGCAGAGGTTTAACCTCCTTTCTGCATTAAAAACTACCATGCTGTAGTCCATCCTTATTTCTCCACTTGCATTTTTGCATTTGTAAAATTTTCAGTCATAATTCACCATACACCTGCAGTTCTCAAGGAACTGGAGTACTCTGCAGAAGCATGGAGTTCAGTCTTTTTTTTTTCCACTCCTCCTGCAAAATTGTTAACCATAAAAACATAGTTTTCTGAATAGTAATTCAAAATTATTTGCATGTTTTAGTTTTGCCTCCTGACCCATCCTCAATGCTTTCCTGGCAATCAGAATAATTATTTACTTCTACTGCTGCTGAATACTACTGAAGCAACTAAAGACCATTTTGAAACCAACTAGTGGTTAAAATTCATATATAGTGTATGAGACTCCATTGCTCTTTAAATTAAAATAGATCTTAAAAGCAAACAAACAAACAAACAAAGGTGACTGTGCTAACGATAAGATCTAGCTTCAAAGCTAGCTTCAAAGGCTTTCAACGTCTCAGACCCGATGGGTGAGAGGTTCCTGTCAAGTTTCTGTTCCTGTCAGACATAGCTCTTGGTTCAGTTAAGCATTTGCATATCGAGCCTTTTTCTGAACTGATTTAAGGAACAATATTCAAAATCATGCAGTATTGTGCATGTGCACCATGGAGGCAGCTTTGAGCAGGATGTTAGACTAGATGGCCTCCTGAGATCCTTTCCCACCTGAAACATTCTGAGTCCATGAATTTTATTATAAAACTCACATTGACTTCAACAGGAGTTAAATATATACTACCTGGTTGTTGGAACTGTTAAGGATCTTCTAGCTCTCACATAACATCAGTAAGAGCAACTGGTCACTTAGAAATTTTGAAAAGCAGACCACCTACCAGTTCTCTTTAAAATGTTATTTTTAAGTATTTATTATTTAAAATATTGATCATCATATCAGTTCTTCTCAAAATATACCTAGAAGTACAAGGATTTTGTGTATGTGCTATTTTCTGTTTCTGGACTGAAATAACGTTTCTCGTCAGAAATATATTGTCAGGTGTTTCCTGTGTTACTGCCACAGTTCCAAAAACTGAGAGCACACCTAAAAAGGCAGAAAGAGTTTATCAAAATATACAACTGAACAGACTACAGGAGACAGGTGTGCATGTCTTTGGTTTGTTTTTTTCCCTTTACTTTTCTAGACTTGTACCTCTTGTTTGGTAAAAACGGATCTGAGTGAAGTACTTCTTATCTTCCATTTTCTTCATATTCCCTCTCTGGTGCTATAACACATAGTTATCATTTTCTGTTTACAGGGAGATTTTTCAACAGCATGTCTGAGGCTGAACTTTTGCCTTTCTACAAAGATGAAGATAAAAATACAGAAAGGAAGGAGAGGAGATAAAAATCTAATTAATTCATGTGGAGTGAACAGGCAAACAGGTACTAGTGAGCAGGAATCACCCCTTAAAAAAAAGTCCTATATTCTTTCCATGACAATTAATAATACGTTTCAAAATATCAAAGTTCTAGTACTCTAAACAACAGGCAAGAGCATTTCATTTCAAAGAAAGGCAAACAGAGCAACATTCACTGCGTAAGAGAATAATCTAGATAGGAAAGCACATCTACGAAGCACAGTAGAAAGCTAACTAACCCCACAGCAGATTCTTCCAGCCAACCAGACATACAAAGGACAGACTTTGAAGGATTTCTGCATTTACTCAAGCTAAAACATTCATGAGCATGCAATATTAACACAACACCACACTGATTCCCAGAGACAGAGCCTGGTACTCAGCCGGGACATTCCATTCCAAGCTGACTCATTTCATTATGGCTCATTGATGTGCCCCAGTCATTTTGGGGCACATCAAGGACTCAACTTCAAAACTGATCAAGTATCCACTGTACAGTGATATGTATCTTACATTTGTATATTGTGGAAGAAGATGGATTTCATACACTACATGGCTTCTGAAGGGTTCCTATTAAGTGTGAAAGAGGAGTAAATTCTAGAAAACAGGGGAACAGGTGGACACAGCTATCTTCTAAGCTTTAGCCAGCAGAAAACGAACTCTGTATTCACAATGGTACACATACAAAAAAAAAAAAGACAGGAGAGATCCTAAGAAGCCATTTCATCCATTAGCCTGCAAATTCCACCTTTCCTGTGGGGGCAATGTAAGTGAAACATTAGCCCTGAGACAAAATTCCTCCTGCTTTTTTTTTTAAAAATAAGGGTCTCTAGCATACATACAAAATTAAAATTTTGTCATTTTATTCTTTCTCTATCTCTTCCCCCTCTAGGTATTTAATCCAATCCAGAAATTCTCATTACAACTAGTATTAAGAATGGTTATCCAGCCTTTAATGCCCACTGGGCAGGATGTTGTACATCTAGTAAGTCGCTTCTCCAAATAAAAAAAATATACTTACTAACATAACCAGATGCATACCTCAGGCAAAAGCTCCCTAAAAGTTCTGGAGGAAGTGACTTACAAAACCACTGACGCTCTTTGTGTCACAGCGTTTACTCTAAAGTAATGCTACTTTTGGAATAAAAGAGTTGGAGACATCTCTGTCTTCATACAAAGAGTGTTACACAGTGACCACAGGCATCCCTGGGGAGTCTGCAAAGAGCACAGTAGGCATTACTCAATTACATTTTTATTGCAAGAGAGCCTGGCTGCACAAAAAAGTTGCTCCATGACATATCTAGCTTCTCTTAAGTTGATTTGGAGTACATTTCATCTTGTCTTGGATATGGAGTTATTACAGATTATCTACATTGAGAGTAAGGGTTCTTTGCCTCTGTTCGTTTCTATAGCATTTCAGGAATAATTGATGTGTAAACAAGTTGAAATAGGCCAGGGAAACTGAAACCCCACATAATCACCTACAGTCAGATTCTAAAGAATGGGAATTCTACATCTGAGACCCAAAATGAAATTACCTTCCTATTTCATTTACTAGTGAATAAGCAAACTGCATTTTTTCAGTTAAATAAACTCTGTGTTCCAATACACCATCTTCAAGTGCTTTGTCTTCTTCCAATTACACAGGTTCATAC
This sequence comes from Eurypyga helias, assembly GCF_000690775.1. NCBI lineage: Eukaryota > Metazoa > Chordata > Aves > Eurypygiformes > Eurypygidae > Eurypyga > Eurypyga helias. The sequence continues at coordinate 16,396 of NW_010243309.1, read as the reverse complement.
CTGCCTGGAAACCTGCAAATCACCTACATGTACATTTTTCTTAGCACAACTATCATATTTGATATTTTCTACCCATGATCTTGAGTTCACCACATCAAAAGTGCAAATTCAGCTTCAGCGAAGCCCAGGGACACGAGAATGTTTGGGTGCCACAGTGCAAGGCATGTCTATTTTGGTGTCTGTTTACTGGATACATAATTACAAGCAATAAGTACATGCATCTTTCCGTCCTTAACAGAAAACCACCTTTTCCACTTTATTATCACTTATTAAAGCCTACTGCTGGCTTGATTGAAGTGTGTAGGCTGCACTATACTTACCTGCAAATAAAGCACCTTCATTTGGTTCTTAAGTTACTTCAGAAGCTCTCCCTGTTATTACATGCCTCCTTTTCATATTGTGAATTTCACACACTTTACTGCTTTTGTATTTCACTTAAAATCTTGTTTATTGGTGGCACAAAAGTAAACCTTGACTAGTAATGCCTGCCTTTTTCTTTTCATGCTTTCCCTCATGGGATGCAATTCAACTCACATTATTGATGTGAATGGATGCAAAACCTTTCAGGTATGTCTGAGCTAAGCAGCTTCTTACATTTTCTATCCTTGGAAGGAGGGGAAGAATCCTATCACAGGGATTCCATCCTTTGATATATATGATTTAATGACAGAATATACAGATACTATCTTTTTCAACAGACACTGTTGAAGTTAAAGTCTTTATCTAGATGAACTACTGTGCCTAGCCAAAATCTGTTTTCTACCACAAGATCATTTCTTATGACTTCTTGAAAGGGTGTCACAAAGGGTGTTTACAAGACTGTTACACCTCAAAAGACTCAAGACCAACATGTTAAAAAAGTGAAGTAGGTAAACCAAAATATCTATGTAATTTTTATTTAATATAAACTAAAAAATGCATGGACATTTGTTTTATTATTACATAATTAAGCCTACAATATTTTCATTTCCTTGAAAAATAAGTTATTCACTTTTTCTGCTTTCAGAAATGTATAACTAAGGAAGTGACAACTCTAATAAGCTGTCTAGTATCTAACTCTGTAACAGTTTTTATCCACAGACTGCAAACTCAGTAACTGCATGGCTTCCCTTCTCCATGTAATGTTCATAAAAGCAATATTTTTCTAGTCCTATTTTAAAAATGAGACACATCAGTTCACTATAACAAAAAACATATTAGAATTTGAGATTATGTGAAAATGGAGTTATAGAATCATAGAATCATAGAATAGTTAGGGTTGGAAGGGACCTTAAAGATCATCTAGTTCCAACCCCCCTGCCATGGGCAGGGACACCTTGCACTAGACCAGGTTGCTCAAAGCCACATCCAGTCTGGCCTTGAAGACATCCAGGGATGGGGCATCCACAGCTTCTCTGGGCAACCTGTTCCAGTGCCTCACTACCCTCTCTGTGAAGAATTTCTTCCTGACATCTAATCTAAACCTCCCTGATTTCAATTTATACCCATTACCCCTTGTCCTATCACTACAGGCTCTTGTAAAAAGTCCTCTCCCAGTACCCTTGTAGGCCCCCTTCAGGTACTGGAAACCTGCAATGAGGTCTCCTCGGAGCCTCCTCTTCTCCAGGCTGAACAAGCCCAGTTCTCACAGCCTTTCGTCATAGGAGAGGTGCTCCAGCCCTCTGATCATCTTCGTGGCCCTCCTCTGGACTTGCTCCAAGTGGTCAATATCCTTCTGATATTGAGGGCTCCAGAGCTGGACGCAGCACTCCAGGTGGGGTCTCACCAGAGCAGAGTAGAGGGGCAGAATCCCCTCCCTTGACCTGCTGGCCACACCTCTCCGGATACAGCCCAGGATACGGTTGGCCTCTTGGGCTGCCAGCGCACACTGCCGGCTCCTGTCCAGCTTTTCATCCACCAGTACCCCCAAGTCCTTCTCCTCAGTTGTCATATGCTACCAGCTATTTCCTTCAGCTTTCCTCTTTTGTTAAATGTTTGCCACTGGAAAAAAAGTAGGTGGACAATCCACACTACTGGAATTAGGGTTAGGGTTTTTATTTCAAAACTGGTTTGTGTTAAGTAAACGGCAAGACTGGAAGACAATCTAGTTTTCATCCTCAGGTTGTCCAGTAGTGAATGTGATTTATATATTCAGCTTATATACACCCATACCCACACAAACCCAAAATGACCACATCCCCAACGTTGTGACTGACAAGGCTAAGTTACGCACATCCGACTCAGCCATGTGAGTTTCTGTAGGTTTCGGTTAAATGCAGGTTACTGACTGCTGATTGCCTACTGCCTACTGTGCTAGTCCTGCAAGGAAGTAAGATACACAGACACACTGCCCGCTTGTCAGTTCTCATACCCTCATACCCTCCCCCATAACTTTTGAATGAATTGGCTAATTTTGATCAAATTTGACAAAAGGACCTGGTTTCAAAGATATGAAGTTCCAACAAGTTTCCATGAGAACTGACAGTTGAGTAGGAGATAAAGACTGACACGAGTCTTCCCAGTGAGGAAAATACTGCTGTGTAAGCTCAGCAATTATCTATCATGCTTGACATACCCACAAGCCAGTCATCATGTATCTATCAGCCACACAATCCACTTGCATGTGATTCGGAAGCAATCACAGGTTTTCTGTTTCTCACCCAGCCACAAGCCAGGGTACAGAGAAGCTGGTGGTGTATTTTGAAATCAGTGGAGAAGCTAGGTTTTAGGAAGGAAATGGAATTAAAAGGAATGAAGAAAGGAGCTGTAGTTTGATTGGACATAATCTCATTTGAAACCAAGCTTCAGCATATACACTGTAATCAGATGAAATTGTTACTTTGCAAAAAGTTTGTAGTCATTAACCCACTATAATCCAAAACAATAAAAAACAGGAAAAGATGAGACAATGTCAGGCTTACTGTGATTTAACAATGTTGCAAACAAGTTGCTATTTCTATTCTCCAGTGTTAATTCAACCAGAGTGCTCTTGAATCTTTCTGTACAACCACCACTTGATCTAGGCAGCCACATATAATGACACCTTTTGTAGCTGGGTCCTCACTAGCTCTAGCAGTAACTACACAGTTGGCACTTGCGAAGTTAGGGACATACCCCAGGTTATTAACATCTCAATAACTTGAGTCTTTCAAGAAGATATTCTAGGTGTGTTCTGGAAGAACATTTTTACCTTTCCAGGCCTATCTGGATGATCCTTGACCTGCATTTAACTGCAGGGAATCCCATTGTTGCCTCCTCTTTGCATCTGTTCAGTTCTGCTGGTGCTCTGCAAGTTCTGAATGTGCCATGTCTCCTTCCAGCCTGCTTAGCCACTCTCACCAATGCCACAACAGGAGGAAAATCAGGCCTCCCCCATCCCCCTTACTCCTGTTTACTTTCCCTGCTTATTCAGGAAAAAGATTACATTACCTTTTTATGCAAAGGCATCACATCAGGACCTCATGTTGTGTTATTTTGCTACAGTCCTTGATCTTTTCCAGTCATTGCTTTCAAAGACAGCACTCCATTTGCTTGATGAAGTACTTTACTTACATCTGCTCAGACCTAATAAACACTCCAGAACCGAAGGTCCATCGATGTTACTGAAAATACTTGTTTGAATTATCATTTAAGCAATCGCATCCTTCCCTCAACCAGATGTTGCACAGCATAAATGATAAGAAATCATTTCAAAGAAATCTGCATTGCAGTCATCATCAAAGTGAGTAAAGAAAGGAAAGCTGATAGAACACCACACACTAGGCAAATCACTGTGATCTTCATACAGAAAGGTAATGGATTTATTTTTCTTCTTTTTTTAAACATAGTTTTTCTTCCAGATCCAGAGGCCTTCATGTTAAATTCAATATTTTTAGCACCCACACAACCATCTAGAATTAAATTGCAGCAGTTCCTTAGCATCTGAGTAAGAAAGCAATGATAGATCACCGTGATTCTCCTGTCCTTGTACAGTAATCAAAGAATCATTTTACTAATCGACTGAATTGCTTCCAAAAGCAGAAATCACACAGCTCCATCTTGTGGAAGATAAGAGTCCTTGTGTCATGTCACAGCTCAGATCAAGTCCTACAGTTGACTTCTGCTTTTGTTCATGATTTAGCTTTAGATGTTTTTACAAGATTTTATTGACTGCAGATATTTTCTTTAATGTGTAATTCACACAGCTTCATCAAAAGCAGGAATACTCTGCCTAGTGTTTTTGTTTATAGTCTTCTGTTTGATTCTATTTTCCCGTAATCTTCCCCCAAACAGGCCTATACTTCAGAAGTTCATGTTTCATAGAATCATGGAATGGTTTGGGTTGGAAGGGACCTTAAAGACCATCTAGTTCCAACCCCCCTGCCATGGGCAGGGACACCTTCCACTAGACCAGGTGGTTCCAAGCCTCATCCAGCCTGGCCTTGAACACTTCCAGGGATGGGGCATCCACGGCTTCTCTGGGCAAACTGTCCCAGTGCTTCCCCACCCCCTCTGGGAAGAACTTCTTCCTGATATCTTTGTACCAAGTGGGGCAGAATCAGCTACTTAATTTTCTTTCTGTCCTCTCTTTGCCCCATAAAAGGTTGAATACTTTACAGAAGTCTCCTCAGTGCACATGCCATAGATTAGTACTAAAAATATTTGATTTG
>NW_010243309.1:6233-11757 GCF_000690775.1 Eurypyga helias | reverse complement strand
AGCAGGAAGCATTTGCAATCCAGTTTAGACAGCCCAAAAGTGCAGGGCAGTAGAGTTTGTCTCACTCATGTAAAACAGCACAGAACTCTAATCTGTAATTTTTCCATAATCTAATGCCATTAAAGTAAGCCAAGTCGTAACAACCTTTAACTCAGATGAACCTGTCAACTTTCCACAATATTAGGAAAACTATCTTCCTGGATTCTGGAGACAACTGTGGGATTGACCCTTATTCCATCACTGTAGTCTCATTGTCACACTGAGAGCTTCGGAAGGGACTGTACATCAGAAATAAACACATCACCATATGCACTCCACAGATGCTGATTCTATTACTGTTGTGTTGTGAAGTGTAGTCTGTATCTTCTTACTTTCTGCACCCTTCTGTGGTAAGATTAGTGTTTCAGGGAGAAAGAGCTTTGAAGTCCTCAGCAAACATAAGTTTATAATTATTCTCTCTGCTTCTCTCCAGCAACTTTAGATAACTATGGCACTATTTACCATAAAAGGTAAATTCCAAATTTAAGATTATGTCAAGAACGCAAAATAAGACTTTTAGAGTTGCAAAAAACACTAAGAATTGGAAAAAAAATGAACAATAAGGGCCTCTTTTTACAATGTCAATTATTCATCCTCGTGTTGTAATATTTATCCATCAACTCTTTGATCATTAATTGAGAATTTTATAGGAACTAAGAGAAAAGAAACCTCCAAAAAAGCCCCACTATGCTCAAACAAGAATTTAGTCTGTCACCACATACTCATTATTTCCTCCATCAATCGCATTAGTGGCAATTATTCACCAGGTTTTCCACTTTCATTCACCGTTCAGGACATACAGTGACCAGGTCACCACCATCACATTCTCAATGAACAACGGAAAAGAACTTTAAACAGAAGACCAAAATGTTATAATGTTTAATATGAACAGCTCTCAGAGTTAAGACCCAAAGAATACCTACAAGTTTAACACTAATCAAAATTACAAAATAAGAGTAAATCAAAATGAAAAAATGAAAAATCATAATCATAAACCACTCAACTATATAGTATTTATACATGCTATGCCATGCTCTCAAGAAAACTGTATTTTTTATAATTTTTGACTATACATTTTACTTAGGGAAAGTGTATTAAAACACCTCTATCAATAGAGGTGTACAAACAGAAATCCATCAAGAAAACAGTTCCTTGGCCTTTTATGCAACTCACGGTAAAGACTTCACAATATATTTTGATGTTTAGAAGATGTGCTGGTTTTGGCTGGGATAGAGTTAATTCTCTTCATAGCAGTTAGTCTGGGGATCTGTTTTGGATTTGTGCTGGAAACAGTGTTGATAACACAGGGATGATTTGGTTAATGCTGAGCAGTGCTTACACAGAATCAAGGCCTTGTTGCTCCTCACCCCACCCCAGCAGTACAGAGGCTGGGGGGGGGGGGGGGCCTAGAAGCAGGGAGGGGACACAGCTGAGACAGCTCACCCCAAGTGACCAAAGGGGTCACACCATATGGCATCATGCTCAGCATATAAAGCTGAGAGCAGGAGGAGGAAGGGGGGGACATTCAGAGTGATGGTGTTTGTCTTCCCAATTACACATGACAGAGCCCTGCTTTTCTGAAAATGACTGAACACCTGCCTGCCCATGGGAAGTGGTGAATTAATTCCTTATTTTGCTTTGCTTTGCTTTACCTACTGAACCGTCTTTATCTCAAACCATGAGTTTTCTCACTTTTACTCTTCTTATTCTCACCCCCCCAACACACCTTAGAGGAGTCGGGAGCAGCTGTGTGGTGCTTAGTTGCCAGCTGGGGTTAAACCATGAGAGAACAAAATTTCCTGTCTAGAGAAAAAGGCATTTTCTGTAAGTTGCCATCTAATGTAATACTTCTCTATCAGATTATCCCAGCCCACATTCACTGATGTTTCTGAAAAAGCAGTGAGTAACATGACTCATGGGACTATTCACGCATGACTCTGAGCACATATTTCCCATTAATTTACAATTGAAATGCGTGAGCGGTCACAAATGACCACAAACATCCCCTCAAGTCTTCTTTTTTAATTAAAAGGATAAATGATCCTAAGTATTTTCATCTTTTTAATTAGTTTTAAATTAATTTTCAATGTGAGAGACAGAAGTCCTAAGAGAAAAAGTAAGGAATTGTGCATGAGAGCTTCTGCTGATCTTCAGATATACCAGGTCTGTGTAATGAATGTCAACACAATAACCAAAACCAGCTGCTTATTAAAATACTGTTTTGGACTACAACAGCCAGAGGCTGTCTGAATTAACTCGTATAGGCAAAAAAAAAAAAAAAAGCAGCAGAGAAAAATCTAAACATCAACCAAAATCTGCATTTTTAGCTAATATGCCCAGACTTAAGGGGGAAAAATGGAATGGCTTCTTATTATTTCCCTAAAAAGCATATTCCATCTTGAAACAATTCATCACAACTTCACCACCCTAAATTCGCCTTCCATACTGAGAAACATTATGGCATTCCTCTCTTCTGGTAGAAGTCAGAAGAGTAACTCTCGAGATGACTGGCAAGAAAAATACCTTTTCTCTTCTGCTAACATTTTTTTATTGTATGAAATTTCCAGAACAGTATCGACTAGGTTTCTTTTTATTAAGTTTTGAAGTGATTTTTGTTTCTCTGAGAAGTATTGTTATTACTCTGAAACAGTGAAAACCAGAATCTACAGCAGGGCTAAAGAAGAAGAACCAAAGGAGAAGACTTTCCAAGGCTCATGCCCCATCTCACCAATAGCTGTCAATCCTTACAATAAACGGCTATCTCAGAATGTAGGTGGATGCAATAGTTCACCCTCTTTATCCAATCAGTCTTTGGACCATATTCCAGAATCTGCCACCAAGGTTGCCAATTAGTGCCACTCACAGCAAGTTTTTCCTGTGATACAGAGACCTATTCAAGAGAAATTGGTCTGATACCATCAAACTATTTTGCATATGTATCTAAAAAGCCTTTGTATGACTGTGTAACCTTCAGTTACTACCAATATTAGCCAGGTTGAAATATTATAGATATGAAAAACATATTCCTTTGTCAAAAAACAAGCTATATTGTGCAGGTTATAGCTGGAAGTACTCTTAGGCTTTTCAAGAAAGTGCCAAGGGACTACTGCTAGAAAGATGAAGGAATTTGCTCAATAGGGCTACAATTACTTCATTCTCCAAAAGTAGGGGATTAAAAATTATGTTAATTAGGATAAATATTAAGAAAGCATTAAAGCGTTATACAAGATAAACCAAACAACAAAAGAGCTGCTGAACATACAACAGCTACAAATAACGCTGTACAGTGATACCCTGTGTTGCGTATAGTGCTTAGGAGACGTAATTACTCACTGGCTGCCAGCAGTAGTCTGGCACATTTAAACATCCCTAACCCTATGTATTTTCATTACTTTGGTGCATACCATTAAATTTCAAATGTTATCAAAACATGGCATAAGAAATAATGTCGTATTTCCTGGTTTAGATAGAAAAATATATGACTAAATGTTAACTATGAGGCAGGTCATTGCAGCTAAAACCAGGCCAAGGTACAGTACAAACGCACCTGCATCTGGTGTGTTTCCCAGTCATCCATTTATCTATACCTCTTCCAATACATGTGTATTTTGAATAAGGCATTAAAAGTGTTATCTTGAATTCCCTGGTAAGCTAAATGGGAGATTTGGCTGCAGGAGAAATCAGACTTAGGGCAGAGAGAATTAAAAAGTAAAAGGCCTAGAAGACTTTGCAGGTAACTAGTTTTAATATAAAGGCTCTTGTTTTATTGTGTATGAATATGATTCTTTGGCTTCTAAAGTACTTTAATTAATGTTCAAGGGTTTTTAAGAACCTCATTATATAACTCTTTTATAGGATTATGAACATTTGCAAATGGGGTCATGTAGTAATGCTTCAAAGGCTAAAAAGTTAGATCAAGACATATTTTCTAAAACTCTTTAAAACATTCCAAAATCAGAAGCCCTGCCCAATATACGTTGCCACATTCAACGTGTTAGCATTCTCTGTGCATTTCAGTAACATCTTGTTTTCATATATAGATACATTACTGTCCTTCCTCCCCCACTGTTTTCCTATGATGTGGACATCTGCACACCTTTATCCAAAAGTACTACGAGTTTCATTTAAATAAAATTAAAATAAAACTACAGAAAATTAAGTTATGAATACTAAAGACTGAACTGATTAGTTTAACTTCATTTACTAATCAACAGTGTCAAGGATTAAAAAAAAAAACAAAACACCAACTTAGAATACTGCTGAGTATCTCTATGGCAGTTTTGTAACTACTCCTTTTGAAGAGTTTTCCTTTCATTAGACGAACTAAAAAACCAAAGCTGAATCAACAGGGATTTTACAGATTTGTAAAAGTGTCTTGTAGTTACAATTTCAGTTTTCTAGATTTGTGTATAGTGGGTCACTCAGTATTTTGCACAGGTAGATTTATTTAGTTCTCAGTCTGAATGATAATCTGAGGTCTCAGATGAAGAACTAAATTGATACTGTGTTTACTGAAGACAAACTCAGTGATACTCAGTTTTATATAAGAGAAATAAATTTAGAAACTCATAATACATTAATGCAACTCACAAATCCAGAAAAAAAATGTGCACTTGGTTTAAACTGAAAGTTTGACACAGCTAAGTCTATCTATGCAGCCTATTAAATACTGAAAAAAGGCAAAAATATTTTCTATTTAAAAAATATTTAAACTCATAGACTGTGTGAGAGACTGTAAGAAGATGGGTGCTCCCAAAATTATTCCAGATAATCTTCCAAATCTGTATTTGAGATAGATTTTGATTATTTAGCAATATCGTAAATGATTAAAAAGTAAAGATGTTAATGGTTAATGAATTGCAACAATTTTAAAGATACAGTTTTAGGTCTCCTTTAACAGAAAGGCTAGGAGCAGTTGGCAATACAAAATTGCAGAAATTATCTAGAACTGGTTCTTTAAATATTGATATGAGCATTCTATTAAGAGCCCTATATAAAGAGTTTTCAATTTTATTTTTTCAGTCCCTTAACTGCACACATTCCAAAAGATAAACTCCCTTTCAATGATGTTCATCACTTCCCAATAAGGAAATACACAGAAGTTTAGGTACAACTGAAGAGCTCCATCTTCTTTCTTTAAAGCTCTATGACTGCAGTGCTATAAAGGATAAACTGCTCATTGCTGACGAGAAAAAACAGTGGTGCAGAATTGCTTGATGGATAATAAACCCAGAAAAAAAAGACTTTTTGTCAGGATCCATTAAAAGGCAAGGGAAAATAACTGAATAAAGTCTCATTTCCTTTTTAATTCCGTAACAACTAAGGACAAGTTGTTAGAACACAGTTATGTTTAGAATTTTGGATGCTAACAAAGTATTCCCATCAGTGACAAATAACACATGAAAAAAGAATTGTCTCAGATATATGTGGTGTGATGGGGTACAGTAATCGGGACCGACTCCACAAGGGAGCACAGCTGAGTTTT
>NW_010243309.1:0-6197 GCF_000690775.1 Eurypyga helias | reverse complement strand
TGTTTTTAAATCGTCTCTCTCTGTGGAAACAGTTGTTTATCATGTGTCAGCCTGTAGGTTGAAAGAGCAGAGAATCTCTGCTCTGAGATTCAGAAAGCCAACCGTATCCTGGGCTGAATTGAGAAGTGTGGCCAGCAGGTCGAGGGAGGGGATTCTCCCCCTCTGCTCTGCTCTCATGAGACCCCACCTGGAGTGCTGTGTCCAGCTGTGGGTCCCCCAACATCAGAAGGATATAGACCAGTGCAAGAGAGTCCAGAGGAGGCCACAAAGATGCTCTGAGGGCTGAAGCTCCTTTGCTATGGGGACAGGCTGAGAGAACTGGGCTTGTTCAGCCTGGATAGGAGAAGGCTCCAAGGAGACCTTACACCACACTTGTAGGGGCCTACAAGAAACCTGGGGGGACTTTTTACAAGGGCCTGTAGTGACAGGACAAGAGGTAATGGGTTTAAATTGGAAGTGGGGAGATTTAGATTAGATATCAGGAAGAAATTATTCCCAGAGAGGGTGGTGAGGCACTGGGACAGGTTGTCCAGAGAAGCTGTGGATGCCCCATCCCTGGAAGTGTTCAAGGCCAGGCTGGATGAGGCTTGGAACAACCTGGTCTAGTGGAAGGTGTCCCTGCCCATGGCAGGGGGGTTGGAACTGGATGGGCTTTAAGGGCCCTTCCAACCCAAACCATTCTATAATTTCTGTAAGGTGGTAGGTGAAGCTTAGAAATCCAGAAAGAAAGCTATTTCAAACTTCACTATAGATATTTGTGACTTGTATGCATCTGTATGGGATATCAGACAACCCACCAATGAATGTATCACTTCTCTGCCACGCAAACCCAGATATATATTGTGCCCTGTCTCTCACCCCACATGTATCATATTCGGAGAGGAGCCCCTTTCAGCAGGTGTTGTTTTCAGAACAAAGTGGAGGAGATTGAGAAGTTCTACTAAAAAAAAAACTTCAGAGATGAGACAGTGGTTGATAACAGCACAAAGAAAGATGGGAGGGCAGATTCAATATATTAAGAGCGTGTCAAAAAAGGCATAGCAGAAGAAATAACACTTACCCATAAAGAGCTATTAATGGTACTGAAATTGTACCATTCCTTAAAATGAATATGCTAGACTGTAGATTTTCTTGTCAGTCTATATATTTTGATTATACGCACCACACAGCTGTGCAGTAAATTACTGCAATTAACTTTGACTCTTTAGGATCCACAGGAGTAGCATATGCACATCTCGTGGCAGCATCTAGAATTCAACTCCAAATTCTTGTCTAAAATGTTTGTGCAAAGTGAGTGGTTACATTCAAAAGTTCAGGAATTCTACAGAGATCTAAGGCAATATTGGTCTCCTAGATTTCCGGTAAGAAGAAGACTTTAAAAAAAAATAAAAACAAAAAGCAAAGAAAATACAGTGTATCTGTCACAGTAAAGTTTGTAAAAGAAGTACAGCTTGCATTCATTTCTTAATAAACACCTTGGGCATTCAGTCACTATTTTTGTGTACCAAATACAGACATTTCAAAGACAATCTTAGCTTACAGATGTAATGTTTTTCATGCTGTTCCTTTTTAGTTTTTGAAGCAGATCCACTGTGAAACTAGCACCTTTCTATCTGTGAAACTATATAGAGTCAGACATTTTACCTCATAACAAATCTGTGTAGCTCACTATTTTTTGGCTGTATGAATACAAAAGAACTTGACACAAAACAAACTGCAAGTTATCAGATGTAAGACATAACTCTCTAGAAGGCAGTTATAGCCTCACTTCTGTGAGGACAAATCAAGCGTCAATAGAGGCTTGGCAAGGAAAGCAAGGACAAAATATAAGAACTAGGAGAACTATGAGAGATTCCACAGTAGAAGATCTGCCAGGAAATAGCAAGTAATACAAATAATCCACTGAATTAAATTTGACAAAGTGTGAGAAGGGTCAAGACAGACATTTATTTCTAATAAAGAACTCTAATAGTTTCCATGTATGACACATGCTCTTCTGTTCTTGTTTTCGTAACTTCCCAGCACTTGCCTGTGCTGAGTTAATTTAACTGACAAAATAAGTGTACTTTTCTTCTTGTAAAAGTTACTGTACAGAACGAATATAAGAGCCCAAATAGCACTTTATCCTCTTTTGTTAGTCAGTGCACAAACAAAAAATAAAGTATTTTACAGATATCGCCTCACAGGCTATGACACTACTCACTCCATTTGATTGCACTCTGAAGAACAGCCAGCAAAATTAAGCCACACATCTCAACCACTTGCAGTTTAAACTATGATCTATCTGAATGAGGAAAATGCCTTGTGAACTGAAATGGCTGTGGCACACATACGTATTCCATCAAGCTACAGATGTGGGGAGATAAAAATGGCATTTTTATAAATTGCCAAATTATTCACTATGGTTTTGGCAAACCATGAAGCCATAATTAACACAGCCACTCCCTTCCCCTAAAAAAATTAACAAATCCCCCTTACAGCTCCTTAATAAAGTTAGAACTTGCACCATTCATCTGGTAAATAAAAATCCTTTGAAAAATGAAAACAATAAGAAAGCAGTTCCATGCATATTCAAATAGTTGTAATTGCTATGGAAACCATCTCTAGTAATTCAGTCTTTGTTTCAAAGCATCAGAGGCAAATCATGATACAATGACAGCAAAATAAAGTGTAATACTGTCTAAGACTTCAAAGTTCAAAATTCAAGAGAAAATTAAACCACTGTGTAGGAAAAGCCTTCATGATCTCCCATTTTCCAGGTTCTTCTTGCAGGATATTTATGTGGATGAGCTCTTTGGTATTATTTTCTGCCTGGGCTTCCCACATAGCTGCTTAAGAAACACTGAGGCCTGGCAGAATCACTACAGTTATTGGGGAAAAAAAAAAATCACAAACAAACAAAAAAAGAAAAAACCACAAACCTAACACCCAGATACTGTTTTCTTAGTCTAATCTTCAGGTAATCATAATTTTAACTACCATTCACTATTAGAAACTGGGAAACCTGAAAATCTGTAACTCTATTCAAGTGATGTCATTGATTTTCAACCTCCATGATGACTGATAATAGGGTCAAAGAGAATAAGAGTCAAGGATTCAGAGATCATCAATGACAGCAATTACCTTCAATGTAAAGAAAGATGGGTAAAATAAGAAGCTATTATTTTTAGACTGAAAAAACCCTGATTATTTTAAACTATTATACTCCTTACTTTCATTTGTTTCCTATGAAATATACTCAATTTATTTATTGTATTTGTACCACACCAATGTGTTAATGGTTAGTTCAGAATATTTTCAACATTTCATCGTTTTCTTGCATGCTGAAAACCAGACATGATCTCGCAATTATTCCTCATCAACCCGAACACCGATTTCCGAGTTTCATTGTACCACAAGTTAAATTCATACAAAATTAGTAAATGCAATATGCATACACCTATTATCCCAATTATGTTGAAAAATCATTACTCCTGATGTGCTAACCTTCACTCTTTTTAAATAGATATTTTGAGGAAAGAATATCATATCTAAAATTATTTGAGTACATTGCATTTCAAACACTAACCACTCACTTTTCTTTCTTCAGGTACATTCCAGCCCATCACAAAGCAAAGTCCACACACACTTTAATTTACCAAAGGTTTATAGTAATAAGTCGTTAATGTTTTTGTTTATAAGCTTTTAAAATTGTTGCTGTGTTTGAAAACTCTGCACACCTGTCTTATGGATCAGTATTTGTGCAATAAGGATTTTGTTTTATGATCATGTGAACCTTGCCTTTCCTGCATTTATTTTAGTTAGACTCTTCTAAGCCATAGAAACCACGAACTTCTCATGGAAAACAAACTCTAGGAAGCACTTGTTTTCCACATTTCTATCAGTCAGGTGTGAGCAAATTACCACCAAATTCTGTCATGCAAATTTTATGCTAACATTTTTCTGATAATCAGAAAGCAAACAATAACTATTCTCACATAATGTCATTCGGTTTAGTATTAATCAACCAACATTTTCTTTGTGAATGTGAACTAGCAGGATGTGATCCTTACAGACGATTGTGTGATATGATCACAGCCGTGGTTTAGAGCAGTTGTCAGATGTAAAGCTGAGATCATCATGCTGCCAAAGCACAACTTGGGCTTTCAGGATAAAAGCTGACCAAAATATACAGCAAGTTACACACACGATCGAACACACTTGTGCACAAGCCAACATAATGTTTGGGTCTTAAAATTATTTCAGAAAAAAAAAAAAGTTTGTTTATAAAACATTAAAAATGTAACACCAACATAGCAAGGCTATTGCTTTTGCTCCACTAAAATCCTTCACTGGGATAACATCATTACCAAAGTTAGCAAACTAATGTATAAAAAAATGCTATTGGTCAAAATGTCTAAAAGGAGAGAAACGTGCAGTGTTTATTCTTTTTAGACTAACAGAATAAAAAGCCAAAAACTTTTGACTCTGGCATTGTGATTAATAACCATAACTTTTCTGTCCAAACAAATTAATATATTTAAGTCAGCCTCCTACAAAAGGAAAAAAGACAGATGGAAGCAATCATAGGAAATGCACAGGAAAGGCAGACTGGCATTACAGCATGAAGTTCTGGGATGACAGAGAACACCCAAGCAACTGGGAGCTGAAGAGGGAAAAGCAGCAATAGAGAGTCTCAAAGAATGAATCAATATATCATGAGATTTCTGGAGGCACATGTCTTTCTGCATAGAATATATTTATATTCAAACTCAATATTCAAGAAATTACCACTGGAACTTTCTACACTACAGCACCCAAAAAAATAAAAAATAAATTACAAGACATGTACTTCCATCAAAGAAAAAAAGTGGAGTTATTAACTTGATCTTGTGCCAGCGTTAGGGTTTGTTTCCTACCCTATCTGATATATTCCCCATACATCTGAATCTGAAAATTTGGAAGTTTCCTCCTCAGGAACCTGCCCCAGCCCTCTCCAGGGTTTAACAAAACCTTTAGCTTTAGTTCTGTCTGTCTTACATTATGCTTATGCTGCAGGTTTAAACTGTGTTTTTATAAAGAATCTTATCTTTACTGAGGTGGAGTCGCATGTTTAGAATTCTGCTCACTTTCCTGACTGGAAAGTGGTTTAAGTCTTTTTTTCAAGTCTCGCATATCATGAGATTTTTTATTTGTATAATTCCTTATTAACATACAAAGATTAGATCTCTAAAACAATGCACTTGTTTTCTTAGCAAGAAAAGAATTAAATGATTGGGACATCTGTAGGCTTCACGCTTTCAAGGATCTAAGAAAATGTTCTGCAGTCAGAAGAGATTTTTGAGTGTTATATTTGTAAAACATTTTATCTGACTAACCTACACACTCCCTAGAAACATACACTACAGAATAAAATGCAGCATGCAAAGTTTAAAAGTGATTCAAAGAACTCTTGGAGCTCAGTACAGACAATTTACTAGTCAGGTCTAAACTAAGAAGCCAGCTTCAGTCTTAACTGTGAAATGACTATTGCTGCTTCGTAATTAGAGGTTTCCTACAGGCTCTGAGGAATGTAAGCCAACAGTTTTCTCTTTACTTTAAACTGAGTTTAAAACATCATTAAAAATGGAACAGATCAGACATTCATAATACTGTCCTACTAAGATAGAAATCAGAGAGGAGTGATAATTTGCTACATATCTCATTTTTCAGATGCAGTTACTGAAAGTAAAGAGTAGAAAACACATATTGATTTGAAATGGAAGTAAAGATGTAGATTCCAATTTTGATTCTTGTATTGTATGATAAATTCCAGGAAGCTCATTCAAGCTTCTAAATGCTCCAGGAATGTCCCAGATACCATTTACTACGGAGAAGGTTAGTTTTCTCGATGTGTTTCTGGGGAATATGAAACATTTGAACTAGGATGTAAAAGCCAGCAATTAATGAAATAAAGAGAAGAGGAAGTATCGCAATCCCTGAACTGTTTTCTTTGGAATAATGTAGCACTGATAGGAAGTAGCATTATTTCTTATTTTGAACTGTCCGAAATTAAAACATTCGAAGAAAATAGCAACATTGTACTGTAGAGCTTCTATACATGGTTATTTTCAGTCAGACACTTAGTTTTTCTTTCCTGTAAGAGGTAACCATCCTCTTTACCTCACTGGAATGAGGTTCCACTGGTTCCACTGGTTCCTGGAGTGTGTGGAAGACAA
>NW_010243308.1:68063-72736 GCF_000690775.1 Eurypyga helias | reverse complement strand
TTCTGTGATTCTGTGATTCTTGTTTAGAAGCTGGTGGTAATGTTACTTCTTTACACATTCAAAGGGACGTAGGTCTGTTCGATATGGAGACTTTCAGTACTGCGATCAAGCAAAATCAGTGATAGTGGTAAGTAATGTTATCTGCTTATTTGCTTCATCCTAAGCAAAAACAGGCTGTGCAACATAATTTTGTGATATTGTTACTGTAATGCCTCTTTATAAGTTTATAACACAAAGTGTTGGAGTTAGTTATGTGTATGTAGTAGAAGTATCAAAATACAGGTTTACACTCTGGTTTTCTTTGGGTGTGGTGTTTTTTACCTTTTTTCCCCCCTACTATGGTCTGTGTTGCACCCAAAATCATTTACTAAAAAGCAGTTCCTAGACAACTTCTCCCTTCAGAAAACGGTTTGATCAGGATCTTCAAATGTAGTCTTTCAGAATTGCGTGGCAGTTCAAATCAGTGAGGTGCAGCTATTTCGGTTTTTCTCCTGTAGTATGAAGTTGTTTGTGTCTTTCACAGCCACAGCTATGGAAACTGTTACTGATTGAATCCAAGTGTGAAACTATAAATACACGTTCAGTTTGTTTGTGTGTATTTATGTGTATGTATATTCATAATGTCTATGTTACATGGTTCTTCCATATAAGAACATGGGAGTAATGTTTTCTATTTAATTTTTCTTTAACTGCTGTGGTGCAGTACTTAATCAGATGAAATAAATTGTTTACATATAATACTGCTACTGCTGAAAAACAAATACTGGAACTAGAGTTACTGGCCTTAAACTATTTAAGGTATTTTGAAAACATTAACCTATCTTTAAAGATGAAGTTGTGCAATGTTTTTTAACTTGCCACCTGTGCAGCCAAGGAAAAAACAGCTTTGGCATGTAATGTCTAACTGCTAAGGTTACTAATAGAGAGATGAGGGGAAATACTTCCTTGTTTTAATTCTGTGTTTGATTTGTGGCTCTGAAAATAGTCCATGGGCAATCAGTTTCTTTCCTTGGAGGGCTGCTGTGTGACTGGCATGTCATGTTGGGAGAAGCAGATGTGCATGGCACGCAGGGGTTATGTGTGGGACTGCTTATCGGTGAAATGCAGCAGACCAGTGTGTACATTGATAAGAGGCCAAGAGTGGAAAATAGATTGGCCTCAATAGGTTGATATTGCATAATAAGGTCCTTCAAATATTAATAGAGTAAACAAAGCTCAGACTTTTTTGGTTTTGTTTCTTTCCTATGTGGGTGTTAGTAATTAGAATATTTATTAATATCGTAAGTTATTGAAATTAATCATAGGAATGCTGTGTTTCTGTACAGAAGTACATGCTACTGCTCACTTCAATATGCATTACCTTCTTTTTTCCTTTTCCTTTTAAGAGAAATACCAGTCGTCAGACAAAGCCATTGAAAGTACAAGTTATGCATTCATCTATTGTTGCCCATCAGAGCTTTGGTCTGAAGCTCCTAACTTGGCTTGGCAGTGTTATTGGATATTCAGGTGGGCAAACTGGAACCTTTTGAGATGTTGGAGAATATTTGTGAGGCAATGTTATCTACTTACTTCAGATCTGTAACATATAGGGCAAAACTATTAATAACTTGGCAGTCTTCAGACTGTTTTTTCTTACTGGAGTGCTGTTCTAACTTCCATATGAAGGTGTTACCACTCTTCCTTAATCTTCTCAGATACTGTTTTCTGTGTAGTTGCTGTTAAACAGAAGCTGAGAATCACTGTCAAATACTGTATGCCAACAAGCTATTTTACAGTCCCCTGTTTTTTTTAAATGACTACAGTAAGCTGAAAATAACCTGTCTGATTAGATAAAACAAAAATATTCAGAAGTAATTTGATGAATGATGATGAAAGTGATTGCTTCAGATTTTCTGCTGAGTAGAACAACAGAGAAAATGCAAGGATGTGTGGAGGTTTTGGGGTAAGTATAGAAGCCAATGAAGTGTAATCAAATATTTAGAAAGAGGTTGCTTCAAAGGGATCAAAATGCACAATGTCTTTTTTATAGGAAGGCCCCGTATTTTTTTCGGCTTGGTTTGTCCTTTGTCCTGATGAACCGTAGGTTGTGAAGATGTGGAGCATGCGGGGAAGTATAAGGAAAATGTGGCAAACTGCTGATATGTAGAAATGTAGATACGGTCCCCAATGCACTTTGTGTTCTTTGCACCTGTAAATGTTAACAAGAATTATTAGCAAACCACACTCAGCTGTATTACTGCTTATATGTTCTGTTTAGGTGCAAGGTTTTTTCAGGGATCCTATGATTTATTAGGCCTTGAGTTGAAAAACTAGCCAAGATTTCAGGTGCAGGATCTCCAGATCATGTTATCTTTTTTTTTTTGAAAGATTGTTTTGTATAAGTTACTTTTTAAGGATGAGTAAATCAAACTTGTGAAAAGTTACGGTAACAGTATGTTCAATTGTTTGCCAGTGTTGCATGCAAATATTAGATATTTATAGAAAGGAGAGACATGAAGATATAAGATTTGAGATGAATTTTCCTTTGCATGTAATGTCTAGGCAGGTGCTGTCTTTCTTCAAACCCAGTTTTCTGCCTTGTCATTTGCGCCAGGTGCTGAAGTCACTAATTGTCTACACTGAGTTACGTTTGCAAAAAGTAACTTGAATATGTTAATTCGGTATAAATTAGAGGTGAAAGCATTGAATTTATAGTCTCATTTGTGTGTGTGTAGTGTTTTTGAAATGGAGCAGAGTTCACTTCATTAAATGTGGTGTCCTTCGTGATTCAGAAGGGCAAAAATAATGTTTGGTAAGCGGTGTGCATACGTTGTGCCTGTGACCTACGTGTTCAACTACTTGAAATGCCTCACACGCTTGGGGACGCGCAGTCTTGCGATGTACTCTGGAGTCTGGCTTTGTGAAATGCGCACTTGAAAAAGTTGGTTTCCCTTAGCCTTTGAACAAACACCACCCAACATCTAGATTCTGCTCCATCTGTTAGCCTCTTCCTGTTCATCTGTAATGTGGGGCGATAGAATTGCTCTGCTTAGGTGGTTATGCTTAAACGTACCCCCACTTAAATGGGGGGATGTTTAAGAGCGATTTGCAGGTGGAAGGGTCTCCTGCCGTGCCACAAAGTTAGGCTGAAAGTGAGTGTCAAACTCTTGCTAGTGAATGAAGGGAAAAACCTTACTGTGAGACTCACAGGCATGACTACCACATCCTTTCTAGCAAAAGAATAAGCATCTGTTTGCCATTTGTTGAACAATGCAGCAGTTTCCATTAATTTGGTACCCTTCGTAACAGAAGTGGGAATTGAACTCTGCCAGGCCAGAAGAAAACCCAGCCCCAAACTGCTGTAGGGATTCTCAGAGGGCGTAGCACCGCACCATGCAGCACGTGACAGGGTGTACATGGCGCTGAGCCACCTCCAGGTCTACCCGGGAGGCTGAGATGGCTCAGCGGCATGCAGAAATACGGGGTAATGCGCGTAAGTCATATGGCTTTGTTAGTGAATGTGCATACCTGCAGTGCAAAGCTAGGTTGAACATTCTTAATTATGAGCGTGTCTGTGTTTGTTCTGTTGCAGATGCAGGCTTGTCTGCAAGCATATAATAACCTACATCTTCATAGAGTAATTATTACTGCTGTCCATTAGAAAAAAGATGTAGAGAAGCTTTAAAATAATAGCAGCTAGGAAGTGTAAACAAAAAACTCGTGTATGAGTTCTTTCATATGTGAATTGCATTTTCTTTTTGGACAATAAACAGGAAAAACATAACCTAGAAAATTAGCCTGCTGAATAATTATTTCATATATTATTAATCCAGCAGGACTTCCAAGAAAGGACGTTTTTATTTGATAACTTTGAAACAAATTATTGTGTTTGGCAATTTTCACAAGGTTCCTAATGTTCCATAAAGTTACTGTGGAACTTTCAAAGTATAAAATATTTGTGTTTCTGTCAGCAAAATATGAGCAGTGTTACTCAGTTGTCAAGGAAAAGAGGGTCCTATGGCTTCTACTGTGTCATAAAAATACCAGTATGTCAAAAGAAAGGACAAGTTTGTGTTGAAGCTGTAACTGACTTCAATCATCTCTCTTCATTAAGATGGCCTTCGTCGAATATTGTGTCAGGTTGGTTTGCAGGAGGGCCCAGATGGTGAAAACTCTTCTCTTGTGGATAAGCTGATGCTGTATGATTCTAAACTGTGGAAAGGTGAGTTTTCTCAAACTTCTGAAAAATACTGCAGAATGCAAGGAAAGTTTTCGCTTCACTGTCTGCTACTTTTGGGTCATTTTTACTGTGGTGTAGTACAGATAGAATTGCCTGACTTGTTATAACCTGTCCCTTCGTGATGCACTCCAAATACACTGAAGGCAAGAACGTAAGGAGACCACTGGGAGATGGGCTTAGTTTTACATCTTAATGTTTCAAACTAGTTTGACATTAAGGATGATTTGAATCTGCAGATGACGGTGATAGGTAAGGGAAATAGAGTAGAGTGCCTTGAGGTTTGTCTGCTTTATAGGATCTCAGTGTCTGTATCATATCTACCAAAATGCTTCCTTTTTGAGGGATAGGGCATAGGTTTTCTGCTTGGACTTGTGTTTGTCTTCATGAGGTATTCTTAAGTGTTTTGAGAACATTCAGTGAAAACTACTGTTCTGTTATTTATATATTTGTATAA
>NW_010243308.1:42846-68042 GCF_000690775.1 Eurypyga helias | reverse complement strand
TATATATAGTGTGTGGTTGCCTAGAAAGTTGTAACTTTGAGGAAGTAGAGGTAGCTCATTTCTTTTCCTTTGTGGATTCTGTGTCTGACTTGATACCCTGAAAGGGCAAGTAAGGCCACTGTAAGAAAGAGAAACACAAAGAGAAGGCAGAGGATGATGCAATATATCTGTCCTTTCCTTATTTAAACAGGAATATAGTACTTGGAAGATTTGCTACCGTCTCCTTGCCCCCCAGTATCTTTTGTTGTTCTTAAGTTCTGAGGTACAAATAGCCTAGAGAGCTGTAATATTTCTTTGTGGTCTGTCTTGGGAACTTCTTGGAGCAATAAAAGAAATAAAGTGTAAAGTGGAGGTAGTATGGAAAAAAATATTCTTGTAGATTTTTTTTTTTAATCTAATACTTCTGTGCAAATAAATTCCTGACATTCAGGGCTTTTTTTTTTTTTTTTTTGGGAAGGGTGGGGGATGGTGGTTTGACTGCAACTTTCCTTATCTGAAAGATAATGCCTTGGTGGCCGGTTACAACATTTTTAAGGCGGTCTTTGTTAGGATAAGGTCTTTCACGTAAACAAGGAGTAACTTTTCTATTTCAATATCATGTAATGACTTTTGACTTAAGTGACCTACAGAAAGAAATGGTACATATGTGCATGTATGTCCAAGCTACGTACAGTCGATTCTCATTTGTAGTGATAATGTTTTCTGGGATGCTGCTCAGACAGACTAGAAATTCAGAGATAGCTAAGCTGATTATTTTGCAGAGTTGTTTACAACTAACAATTTATTGTAGTTCCCAGAATAATGGCATGTTGCTTTTTTTGGTTTTTGGTCCCCCTCCCTACCCTGGCCCTGTTTATACTGAGGAGGAGTAGAGTTTGGTTCTTGTTTGCCTGACTTGCCTTATATCTGAAAGTTTATGTTCCCATTCCACAGCTCAGTGTTATCTTATACAGTCATAATAAATAATGCCATTTGAAGCATTTTGGTTTATGTATTCTTCTTTGTCCTTTGCTACCACCTGGCAGACTTCATCAAAGCAGCTTCTGCTCTGAAATGCTCACTTACCTCATTCTGTAAAAGTTTACTTTTCTAAGTGTTTCCATAATAGCATGATAGAAAATAGTAACATGCAGTATTTCATTCATTTTCTTGACAGGAGCTAGAAATGTGTATCACCAGTTATTCATGAGCAGTCTACTTATGGATTTGAAATACAAGAAACTTTTTGCGATCTGCTTTGCAAGGGTAAGTCCCTTTCTTACTAAGAGCCATCACATGCTTAAACTGTCGAGCGAACAGAGTTTAGTTAGCATACAGTGCTTCAGATAAACTGTTACCTAGATTTTTTTTCTTTATTTGGAAGTGAAAAATTGAAATGAAATGCTGATTACCTTATTTCTGTCTTCAAAATATTAGTTGTAGTGGCATCACATCTCCTGGGAAGAAAATGGGCTTTCCAGGCTCCCCAGAACTAAAGCAGTTCAGGTGATGGTTTTGTCTTCACCGTCAACTGTGCAGGCTATCAACTACTTAAGAGCTAATTGCTTCTCATTGTTGAGGTGTAAGCTGTTACAGCACCCTGCAGAAATAGTGCTGGAATTCAGTTATGCTGATTAGTATTTCTGCAGTAACTAGTATTTGAAATGCTTTAAATCAGCACAGCAGAATTCTGCTCACTCAGCTGAAGGCAAATAACCTTCTTAAATAGAAAATAAAATGTTAGCCTTCACTGTGAAAATGAGTGAGTAGATCTCACGTGTGAGCAGATTAAGTTGTCATGTTCTTTGTACAAAATATCTACATAATAATAATCCCTAAGAGCTACTCTTCCCTCTGTCATGGCATTGAAGTTTCCCAGAGCAGACTAATAAATAAAAAAAAAATCAGGTCAGTGTGGATTAGAGGTGAATTTCCCCTTGTTGTTTAGAATTACCGGCAGTTGCAGAGAGATTATATGGAGGATGATCACGAACGGGCAGTATCGGTGGCTGCTCTGTCTGTCCAACTCTTCACTGTACCTACTCTGGTGAGTAGTGCCTGTCTTTCTTTTAAAAACTGATAGTTGGCACTCCTTGCCTTTTTTTGCCTCCTTCTTAATAGAACTATGAGCGATTGCAGAGTGATTTTATGAAAGATGACCACGACAGAGAGTTCTCAATTGCTGACCTCTCGATACAGATATTCACAGTGCCTTCTCTTGTAAGTACTGAAAGACCAAACAAGAAAATCTTTATTTGTTAAAAGCCACTCAAGGTGCTTGAATCAAGACTGCGGATTTCTTTAGTGTTGCTGTGGAAATGTAGGGCGCTGCTGCTGCACAGCAGCCAGACTGTTTACACACGTTGCTGCGGGTTTAGAAGTTGGTGTTCAGCCTTGCGAAGTTTGAGTCTGGCTTCCCAGATTGGGCTGGGTATTTTTGGGTTTTCTTTTTCCATGTGTCTTTCACTTTTTTTAGAACAGTACTCAAATGTTTATTTAGAGACACGCATGTAACGTTTAAATTCCTCGTCATACTAAGGCTCAGTTTCTGTTCACAGAACTGTACGCTCTGGTTTGCGTATCCCAGTCTCAGAGCATAACACACTGGTGCGGTTTTGAAAACCATCCGCCTCATGTTAATTTTCCACTCAATGCAAGTACAAGCAACAGTTGTCTCATGGTATTCCCTACTTCCTTTGGTACTTCTTGACCTGGATGATGCCTTCTTTCAGGTTTTAACTTAATTTTTGTTATAGTGCTTGAGGCACTGTTACTTCTTCCAGCTCGCTAACTGCTGGATGTTAACCCGTTTATGCTTGTTTGGGAAACGTCTTGTTTCGCTCCAGTCTCCAAATAAGTCTCTCTGTGCTTGTGTTACGAGCTAGACAAATTAACCTTTGGGGCTGTACTGAGGTAAAAGTCTGATTTTCATAGGCAGAATTGTTTAAAAAACGAATTCTTCTGAATTCTTCCAAATTTAATCAACCTAATTGAGCTCTAAAATTCAATAGTACCATGGTAGTTATGATACTGAGCTAAGTTGTTTTTCAGTTTCCTAGGGGTGGATGTTGTTCATGGGAATTCAACAGGACCTTAGGTTTTTGTTTCCATAGTTCAGGGCAATATTGTGTGACCTCTTAATTTTGATGCTGTCAGTAGCAATGTTGCCAGCATTCAGACTTAACAGTTAGACTTAACCAACCAGTATTACTCCAATGGTTATGGTATTATTTTTTCTCTTGGCAGGTGGGGTGATGGAATATATGTGTATTAATAATATGTGTATTAATAGCTGAGAGAATGAGGAGAATCATTGCAGTGTCCTTTTTACATGTTTTCTGTTTCAAAAGCCTGCAAAAAAAAGTAAAAATAACTGTCCTGTAGAAGCATAGATGTGACATGACAGTAATTACAGTAAGCTCCTACCATATCAAATAAGAATTTTTTTATATGTTTAGAACCACTTGCATTCATTCATAACAGAATGAATAAGCTGAAGAATGTAAAACCACCCCACTGCCCCCCAGTAACATTTTTAAACTGATCTTAGCTACTTGAGAGCTCAAACTCTTAAATTACTGAGGGCCTTTGGTATGAGGGAGGATGGGTGGTTGTGCTAATGGTGATTCTTTTGGGGAAAACATTAATGATTAGGTTTATTTTTTCCCTCTGCAGTAGCATTTTAGAAACTGTAGTTTGGAGTACCATTAGCAACTGTAGAACCTAGAAGCTCTAGTAAAAAATTACACTGTTATTCAGATAGATCAGAATGTCCAATCTTCTTGAATCTACCAGCCACATCATAAAATTCTCATGGTACCTGAGAACTGCAAGACTCATCCCATTTACCTTGGAGTGCCAAGAGAATGGGAGAGTTCTGGAAGAGCTCACAAGTAGGAGATGGTTGTAACATCTTAGTGCTCCTACTCTGTCATGTGATTGGGCTTGGAAAACTCTCTCTGTCAGACTTTGGTGACTGTTGATTTGTTTCATACAACACATGGATGTATGTAGTAGCCCTTGAGGGGAATCATGAGTCATTTCATGCCATTTCCACGTGGAAGTTGCACCGTACAGTTCCTTAGTAGTTCAGAAGATGGGCTGTTCACCCCAGTGCTTGACAGTTTGTAAACAGAAGGTAGAAGAGCTGTTAATCCCCTAAAGGGCTCTTACTTAAATTATATGAGAGAAGACAACACATACTTAAAGGGAGGCACGTCTTAATTATAAGACACATAATAACCTATGTCTTCTGTAATAATTATATAGGTTAGCAGGAGACTAACCATAGTCAAACTCCTGTACAGAAGGGATCTGAAGAGGGAGATCTGGATTATGATGTTTTCTGGCTAGATTACTTTTTTCTTCTGTGAATGTTTGGAAGATTGGCTTTCAGTATGTTCTTCTGTTTTCACTATTTATATAACTGTTTTGAATAAAAAATTATGTATTTTATAAACTTCATGGTGCAGTGTTAAGCTTGTTAGCTGCATCTGTTAATTACAGCAAATTTCAATGTACTTTGGCATAGGCTCGAATGCTAATAACAGAAGAAAATCTCATGACCACCATCATCAAAACTTTTATGGACCACTTAAGGCACCGTGACATCCAAGGCAGGTTTCAGTTTGAACGGTACACTGCTCTGCAGGCTTTCAAATTCAGACGTGTTCAGAGTCTTATTTTGGATCTCAAGTAAGTATGTTAACTATGTGATGATTTTGTCACTTGAGGAGGAAACAAAGAAAAAAATGAACACTTGTATCTTTCTAATGTATCCAGGTATGTGTTGATAAGTAAGCCAACAGAGTGGACAGATGACTTGAGGCACAAGTTCCTCGAGGGTTTTGATGCCTTCTTAGACTTACTCAAATGTATGCAGGTATGTAAATCTGAATTACAAAATTTGGCAGAATTAAAGCAGGAAGTTAGCTATCATGATATAAAAATGGAAGAAATGTAATGTACTCTTCATTTTATAACTTCAGTGCAGGGTTGTTTTTGGAGTAGTCATGTTTTCCTGAAGCATATTGTCACCTAACTTTTTTTATTCAGTTGGTTGTAGAGGGCAGTAAAGAGGTGGTGCATAAAGAAAGATGTCATTTTGGTCATATTTTGCAGCTGTATGGACAGACAAGATAATTAACTGTGAGGGTGAGATTTGATCCATCATAACCAACTTTCCATCCTAGTGAGAGGTCCAGTTACTGCCGAAGTGCCAGCAGGGTTGCTCCTTGTGTTGAGGAATATGTGCTTCCTGACATACAGATAGACCTCTTGACTGTGGGTTTTTTTTCCCCAGCCTTTGCATGTGCTGCGTTACCTTTAGAGAAGTATTTTAAAAGCAGTGCAGCTTTTACAAGGGCAGATTGACTGTATGATCAGTAAGGTATAAGTCAGAATCGCTCACATTTTTCACTGCTTCAATAGCATACCTTTCTCAGTACTTAGCTTTCGTTAGTCTAATAGTCTCTTGAATATATTGTAATTCTCAGATCATGCTGTTTGGTTTTTCTTATGCCAAGGGCTGATTAGGTACTGTAGTACCCAGTCTTTAGTTAGTACTGAACTGCATTTGATTGCACATCCCTAAAAATACATTCAAAAACCAAAATGTGTATGTAAGATATGTGCAAACATTGTTGTACTGCTCATAATGCTGAAATCTCTAAAGGTATTAATGATAAATAGAGCTCATATCCAAAACCTTTTCTTGTCTCAGTATTATTCTCCTCCAATTCCTGTTTCATTTTCATGTTATTTTTTAGATGTGTATAATTCCTTTTCAGATGGTCCCAAGCTTATTTCTTGCTGTAGCAACAGTATATTTATTGTTGGACAGGTAGCCCCTGTCTCACACTTGTGCTAATGTTGTCCATATATTTCAGTGAGATATATCTCTAGTTAGTTATAGTTGAAATGCATTATTCTTTTTATTCTAGGGTATGGATCCAATAACTCGTCAAGTAGGACAACACATCGAAATGGAACCAGAATGGGAAGCAGCATTTACATTGCAGATGAAATTAACACTTGTTATTTCAATGATGCAGGACTGGTGTGCATTAGATGTAAGTACCTTCTGAATTGCTTTTCCACGTGAGTATGTGAAGGGTGAAAACCTCCAAACATTAATATGTGTAACAATTGAGCTAAACACAACTGCACCATAAGCCAAGATTTGCAAGTGCAAATCTCTTGTTTGAACATAGTTTCTTATGGCTTGAACTGACCAATTCATAAGAATGTGGTTAAGCCTTTTAATGACATTGCAGAGTGCTCTGTCACACATCTGAAAGCTGTGATCATCACAGCACCAGGTTACAGTTTTCGGAGAAGACCGAGTAGAGAAGTAGACCCTGGACCTACCAAATGCAGCGTGCTTATTAAGCAGGTTTCTACTCCATAAGTGTTTCAGGTTCTAGGAATACAGAACCATCGTGAAACATGGGTGTGGAACAAATAATCCTAGAGCATTTGAACATTCAAGATGGCTTTCATCTGTCACTGTTAGTTAGTGTGCAGGTTTTATAGCCTAGCATGATCATTGTTCAGAAAGTTCCCATAATATCAGTTACAAAAAAACCCCACAAAACTAACCAACCAAACCAAAAACCAACAAACCAAAAATACCCAAAAATCCTAATGGGAGTTGTTCTAATCTGACAGAATGGTATGAGTTTCACAATCTGTGTTCCCCTTAATTCAGGTCTTTTTCCTAGATTCTTTATCTTAATTTTGCAGGACTGTTTAAAATCTGACGGGTTTGTGGTTTTTACTTTTTTTTTTTTTTTTTTTACATTGGCTGTATTTTTTTGCAGAGCTGGGGTTTTTGGGGGGTTTTTTTTTTTTCTAATCTCTGTAAACTGTGATCTTTCTTTTAGGAAAAAGTGTTAATTGAAGCTTACAAGAAATGCCTGACTGTGTTGATGCAGTGTCATAGTGGTTTTACCGATGGAGAACAGCCTATTGTTCTCAATATGTGTGGACATTCAGTTGAGACAATCCGGTATTGTGTTTCTCAGGAAAAAGTCAGCATTCATCTCCCAGTTTCTCGTTTACTTGCAGGTATGAATGATTTTTAAAATATTTCAGGAAATGAAAAATGATGTATAAATATGACTTTTGTATTTGTGTGTACATGAGGAACCACAGAATATTTGTTTAAAGCCTGAATAGGATGCATTTTGGCCATTTTCTAGCTGTTTCATTAGCTTCCAGGCAAAATGTTTCCGAGCATTGTAGGTTTTATTTCAGGCCTGAGGGAGATCGTCTTATGCCTCTGGATTTGTCAGTGGGATGTGTTGTAAGCAGTTAATGCTGCTTTTGCCACTTGAGTGATGCAAAAGAAATGCAAAAAAAGTATGGACTGTAATTGACTGTTTTGATACATGTTTTTAGCTGTCAGATTGAACAGACTAATTAACATTCTGTTAGAGAACAGATTTATCACAGATGTGTCACCAGAAATTGAAGCTATGTCTTTCTCTTTATTTTGTGCCTATCTTGTTCAACAATTTTGTTGAAAAAAGGCTGATGAATTGTCATTTACAGAATCAGAAAGTCGTATGATAAAATAACTTCACAGATAATAAAGTGAAAAAGTTCATCCTTAGGTAAAATACTATGAAGCTCAGCATCAAATAACTTAGAATATTATAATCTTTAAGCAACACCCTTTTAGCTTTATAACAAACCAAACCAGAAAACCCTTAGGTGTTTTGTAGGAGACTTATAGTTCCTGAGGCCTTTTATTAACCTCTAAGGACTGATAGAAAGGATGAGAGATCTGTTATTACTAATTTGTCCTGATAGACCAAGGACTCTTGGCAGTCGCTGAGGGGACATGACAAAATCAAAGGCAAAAATCTCACTTGTACTGCAAGTTTTATGGGAAAACTTGTAATTCTCCTAAAATGCTTTGTAATATGTCTCTTCAGTAAATAGCTGTGTAGCTCCTGGCTGGTAAATCTGGAGACTTACTTGTAGCTGTGTCCAGAAAATGGTCTGATAGTAAATTAGATGAGCTTTTTTGTCCTATTTGAATTGTATCAAATGTTGTGTGTAATATTATGTATGTATTTGTTTCATGTCTTTATGTAGGCTTGCACGTTTTGCTGAGTAAAACTGAAGTGGCATATAAGTTTCCAGAGCTCCTACCACTGGTATGTAATTAAATTTAGCATATTCATTAGGTATAATTAATGCTGAATGTGAAATTGGTCATATAAGTGTAGGATACTATTAAACAAAACAAAGGACCTTTTTGCTATGAATTCTGTTCAGAGAGACTATGATTATGCTCCTGTCATGAATATCTAGATATTAATCTTTTAAGAGGTCATTTTATCTATTCAACCATCAGTATTTCTCTTTTAAATAACGTCAGACTCAGGCTTAAGGCTTCTATTTTGTTTTTCATGCATTACTTTTTTTGTAGTAAAAACTGGTTTTAGGAACTCCTGGCAGGATCTGATTCCTTCTCGTTGGCCTAGACTTTAATTTTCTTCTCCAGCTGTTTCTTGCTTCCTGCATGTTCTTATTGCTATGCCCCCTCTTTTACAAACCAACCAGGTTACAAAGAACAAGATAAATTAGAAGAGGAGAAAATGTAAGTGGGAGAAGAAATCTGTATTTTGAAAGTAGTAGTAGTACTTCACCTTTGAATGAAAGAATGCAAATGACAGTGTTATTAAATTTATAGTGTTGATGCTTTAAAATACAAACCCCACTGTCCTTAAGAGTAAACTACAGCCATTGTGGAGTGCTTTTGTGGAGCAAAGACAGAATGTAAGGTTGGTTAACAGCACTTAGATAGATTGCCAGTAGGCTCATCAAACCTTTGTAAGGTGTGTTGGATTTGCTTCTCTGTATTTTAATGATTACAAATATCATCCTCCTTCATTTCAGTCCCATCGTCTTTTTACTCTGTGTATATGAAAATGTTGTGTTTTCTTATGGCAGAGTGAACTCAGCCCACCTATGCTAATAGAACATCCTCTACGATGCCTAGTCCTGTGTGCCCAGGTGCACGCAGGGATGTGGAGGAGAAATGGGTTCTCTCTTGTTAATCAGGTAAGTACACAGTAGCTGTAAAACTGCTGCTTTTTGATAACTCCCCCCAAGATAATTTCAGATTTAAAACCTCCCCTTTCTGTATTGATGTCAAATTTCACTTATAAAGATCTTATGGAGGGCAGTGTGAGGTAGGCGTTTACATCAGCACTCGCATCACTTGAATATTTGTGCTTTTAGACTGGGCTTTGATTTCTCAGGAACAAGTTGCTTTTTTGTTCCAGGACTGCTAGGGTGCTCAGTGAACTTGGTGCTCTGTGCTTAAAGAAGCTAGTGTGATGCAGCTGACGACTCCTAGTCGTTTTACTGTGTGCTGTCTAACAGCAGCCTGAAGTGTGGAATTAGATATGTGCATCTTTGGCAATGCTTTCATTGCCTTCACATAATAGTCTCTCAAATGTAGAACTATGCACCATTAAGATACTATTACTATGCAAGTTTATAAAGTAGTTGAAATCCGAAGGCCACGTAGAAGCATTAGAACCAGCATAGAACTGAGTATTTCTTGGCTTTTATTCCTTACTTCTGTTACACTTTGAAGACTAGCTCCATCGATCTCTAAACTTCCATTGTCTGTGTTTGTATGAATTAGGTTTTGGGTGTCGCAGGCATGACAACTCTCAAATGGGTACTGTAGTGTCAGTACCACCCACCAAGGTGATTGTCTAATCGGATTTTTTCATCAAGACCTAGATCCCAACAGAAACAAGATTTAGTTCTGAGGTTGACTTGATTTATTTGCAAAAAAGCCTTCTTTCCCTCCTACAAGCCCCTGTTTTCACTAGATAATTACAGTGAATGTGTACTAGGAAGTTGAATTAAGTGGCTCAAACATTTTATATTCTGATGCTTCTTGCCCTTTACTTTACAGAGATCCTTTAGTTTATGTCCTTAATTGACATTATTAAAGCAAAAGGGGCTCTAGTTATGTACAATTATGGCAGCGCACATATTACTGTATCATAGAATCACAGAGTGGTTTGGGTGGCAAGGGACCTTACAGTTCCAACCCCCCTGCCATGGGCAGGGACACCTTCCACTAGACCAGGTTGCTCAGAGCCTCATCCAGCCTGGCCTTGAACACTCCCAGGGATGGGGCATCCACAGCTTCTGTGGGCAACCTGTGCCAGTGCCTCACCACCCTCTCCGGGAAGAACTTCTTCCCGATATCTGATCCAAATCTCCCTGCTTTCCATTTAAACCCGTTACCCCTTGTCCTGTCACTACAGGCCCCTGTAAAAAGTCCCCCCCAGCTTCCTTGTAGCCCCTTCAGGTACTGGAAGGGGCTGTAAGGTCTCCCCGGAGCCTTCTCTTCTCCCGGCTGAACAAGCCCAACTCCCTCAGCCTGTCCCCATAGCAGAGGTACTGTAGATATATCAAATCTGATATTTCAGTATAGCTGTGAGAAGTAAGTCTGTGTTAATTTTCCCTGGCTGTCAGCATCTTAAAGTTAAGAGCCTGGTTTAGTTTAGGTAACATGGCTCCCACAATCTGGAGGTCCTTTCTGTTTCCTTTGGCCATGAAGAGCTCATGTTCAGCATATCTCCTTTTGGATGTTTTCCCAGAAGGTAGGAATGGGCATCTATGTGTGGATTATTAGTATGGGGAGGAGAGGGCAGCCATGCCTCCCTCTCTTCCATGTAATTCTGGGGAGATATGGTATGTCTCTAGAGGAAAGTTTATCATGCTGAAGAGTGTTCGCAGTCCCAGGTAGAAACCTGACAGTTCTCTTTATTTGTCCCTCACTGTGGTAGAATCCACGTTTTCCACATTTGGTGCCATACAGCGATTGTGGTGTTGACACTGCTTGGTGTGGTACTGTTGCGTTCGCTCCCAGGATGGTTTGGGTTAAGTAAGGTTCTATCACAATATTACCTTTTTTGCTGAAACTGGCAGTTCCCAAAAGATCATATTCCAGGTAATTAAAGACCAATTCATGGAGCACAGAAAGAACTTCTCCAACTGCAAGGGATTTCTCTCCTGTGAGTTTCAAACAGATAATTGCTAAACAAGTAGATATGTTAAACGTAGCCCAAAGAGGGCCACAGGATTTTTTTTCCTTCTAAGTGTATGCAATCTAGATGTTAGATCAGTATAACCCAGCCAGCAACTATGCTTGTTTTGTGCTATATAAAAATGCTTTTTGCATACAAATATGTTTGTGCAGTATTTTTAGGTCTCAGATTCAGTTTTTGTTTATTAATATTGTATAACAAAGTTTATTTTTCTAGAATAAAAGTAAGTTCAGGTAAAATATGATGTTTGTTAATTGTTGTGGTTTGTTTGTTCCAGATTTATTACTATCATAATGTCAAGTGCAGGAGGGAGATGTTTGACAAGGACATAGTAATGCTTCAGGTAACCACATGTACCAGTTTGCATTTTTATCGGACATTTTCAGGTTATGTGTGCACATGTGGTTTTTAGCTCCGTCAGAACCGTTTAATGACAAGGAACAATGTACATTTTTGTGGAAGAACTTCTGGTTTTTATTGCATCTGTGTCTTTATGGAATAACTTGTGAAGGAAGTACTGTCGTTGTAATTGTTGCTTTGTCAGTATGCTGTGAAAAGTGCAGATTTTCCTGTATGACGCTTATCTTCAGTAATGTCATGTGTTAGCTGATGGGTTGTGCCACACTGCTGCTTGTGCGAGTCTGCAGGTCTTCTGGATTGTACTCAATGCATGTGTTGCCTCTTCACCCTCCCTTTAAAGCTGGCATCTAAAACGCTTGATAGCAAGTGGAACCCCATGTTGTAGTTGGTGATTTCTTTTTTCCCTTCAGAAGAGATTTTACGAATCTGGCTGTCCGCTTAGCTCTGACACTGGACTTCTGTGTTGAGAGGGACAGAAGCTAAAATTTGCAGCTTGGGGTGCGTAGTTCACCAAGACACCAGAATCTTAGGAAGCCCCTCAGACTTCACCTGGAGTTTGCAATCCCAATACAATGCCTATGTCCTGAGTTACCCCTGTTTTCAGATATATTTCCTTGAGGCTTGATCTGCCCCTCATCTCTTTTTTTTTTTATCATCATCATTATCGGCTGCCCATTTGGGTACATATCCTTCAGTTTTGTTGGAAATTGTTGTGTTTTAAAGATGGTCCCGTTAGCAACAGTAAACTGATGACAAGTATTTGTAAGTGGCTAATTTAGAAACCTTGTTTAACAAACAGAAAAAAGTTTGGCCAGTAGTTTTCAGAAGTGGACGTAAATGTTTGTGGCTGCACTGAAATCTTAGTAGTGTTCTTTCCCGGAAGGTTTAGGAAGTCTTACTGAAGTCTTCTGCCGCCTTTTGAAGATTGCCATTTGTTTTTAAAATCTCTGGGCTATATACTGAGCGATATGCCCTGTAAAAGTTGAGCCGTCAGGAACAGGATTGTAGAATCAAAACCAACCAACCAGAAGTCTTTCACTGAATGTTATTTAGAGTATTTGAGACAGAAGGAATAACCCTGAATATTTTAGAAGGGCATCAGAAATTACTGATGAAGCATAGGATCTTGCTTGTCAAATGTGCTGTCAGTTGTGGTGTTGGAATCCTAAGAGAGTAAGCGTAAGTAATGATTCATGCCCAGGATAGAGAGGAATGATTTGTAATACTCGTAAATAATACACCGTGAACATTGTAGCCATGTCGGTATAGTTATATACAATAACACTCATTCTGTGCTCTGTTTATAATAATTTTTTTCTTTAATAGACAGGTGTGTCTATGATGGATCCAAACCACTTCCTGATGATAATGCTGAGTCGCTTTGAACTTTATCAGATATTTAGTACTCCAGACTATGGCAAGAGATTTAGCACAGAAAATACTAACAAGGTATTTTATGTTCTACTGCAATAGGAAATCTGCAGTTTGGGTTTTGAAAGTGTATCAGATGCTGTTGTACTGGGACTACGCAGTTGGTTGATAAAAAAGCAAAACCTATCCTGGTTTTAATTTAGCTTGACCAGTTTGAAATATGCATAAATATTTTAACCTGTCAAACTGATGCATAATTTTTGTATTCTTGAAGTTTAAGGGGGTTGGGATTGCATTTCAGCACAGCTTAATTTGGGAATGCTAAGGGTGAAAACAAGCAATGTTTTGAAGCACTGAAAAATTATTTTCAGCATGGGGAGTAATTCTTTTATCCTTAATTGAAAAGTATAAATTGTTTTTTGTTTGTTTATTTTAATTCAGGATGTTGTTCAACAAAATAACACTCTTATAGAAGAGATGCTATACCTCATTATAATGATTATTGGTAAGTTCAAAATACATTTGATTAATTTCCAAGTTTAGTCTCTTTAATGGTATCTAATGAGCATTCTTGATTGTCATCTCAAGTTCAGTTCTGTTTTGAACTTCCTGTGGTTCTGACTCCTTTCCTAGGAGAAAAGCCTTGAAACTAGCTTAGATTAATGTAATGATATTTTTCAACACTGGTGGGTGAACACAAGATTTCACAGAAGAAACTTGTTTCCCAGTCTTCCACTCTAAGTTGCAAAAGAAGAGCAAGTTGTTTAATTTGATTTTTACAGGTGAAAGATTCAGTCCTGGAATAGGTCAGGTAAATGCAACGGATGAAATCAAACGAGAGATCATCCATCAGCTGAGCATCAGGCCAATGGCTCACAGTGAATTGGTAAAGGCGTTACCTGAAGATGTAAGTAACTTGGGGGGGTGGAGGGCTGTGAGGGAACCAACTTCAGCTTTATAAGGCTGACTGCTGAAAATTGCTTACACAAGCTTACGCCATTCTGTGTGGAATGGGAGTAGCATGATTATGCTGAGAGTACGGTTAGCATGAGTACAGATTAGTAGTTGTCATGGAGAAGGTAGGGAAGAGCTGTAGAAGAAGAAACAACACATCAAAGGGCCAGGAGCCTGAGAACTGTTTCAGCTCTTCTCTCTTTTTAGTTCTGTTTCTTACCGGGCCATCTGCCTGGCAGTCTCTGCAGTCTGCGTGTAAACCCTGAATAGACATACAGAAGTGGGTTGCTGGAGCTGTCCAGGAATAGAAGCTGGTATATTTTGAAGCTTAACAAGAATTGAAAAGATGTGGAATCGGACACAGTATAGTGTAACATAAATGCTTTGTTTGCATGGACAGAAGCATTTATCTGAATTCTGGTGTGAGTTGTGTAGGATAGCAAAGCTGAATTTTTTTTCTCAAAGAATGTTTCAAGTAGTCTTTTACACATGATTTCTGAAGGCAGTCAAAGTTCAAAAGTTCCTCTTTTACTATATTGGTAGTACTTTTAATGATAAATTCTGGAATATTTTTTTTGTTCTAAATATTCTAAACTTTAAACAATTTAAAAGTCAAATTTTAGGATAGCATAATGATTGTTAAAAATACTTTAAGGTTGGATGAAAGAACAAACTAGGTTTTAATCTAGAGTTCTGAACTGTCTCATCAGTCTTAAATACTTTTTCTCTGACCTGTTAACTGCTGTGAATATGTATTGCAGGAGGGGGATGTTAAAAGGTAATTTGTGTATGAAGTAGCGTTACATAATTGAGCTGATTTATCCTACTGCCTTTTGTGGGTGTGTTAACCGTTTTCCAGTGACTTGTATTTTTAGCTTTTGTATATTCATTTTAAAGGCCTAGAAGCCAGGAATATTGTCTGTATATTCCTAAAATATGCTGAGTAAGCTAACTTACAGTTTTCTGCTATTACTGCTACATCCAAGTTTATTAAGACTGGGAAAAACAGTAAAAATTAAGCACTTACACCTTTTGTAATGATGGTGTTTGTGAATGTATTTCATGTTATGTGCTTCAGCGTTCTCTTGAGTGCCAGTGAAGTGGCTTTGTACCAACATTCATTTTGCATGCTTATCTAAGGTTGTGTAATATTTGTATGAGTTTAATACAAGAACTATAGTAACTGTCTTGGATTTTCATTCATTGTAGGAGAACAGAGAGACGGGAATGGAAAGCGTGATTGAAGAAGTGGCATGTTTCAAGTATGTTTCTCTTTATTCTAATATTTCAGCTTTAAAAATGGGATATCTAAATTAGTGAAAGTGAGAGAACAGAAGAAAGGGGACTGGGTCATGGTGTTTTTCCCATGGCTTTACTCATGTGCATCATTCTTAAAACTGTTACTTGCTTTATTTCTAGAATCCCTGTTGAGCTGTTGGTTTTAGCTGTTCTAGTTAATGTTTTATGCTCAGATTTTAATAACCAGTGAATGTAAACTTGTGTGTGGGTTTTTTTTTTCTTTTTAGGAAGCCTGGTTTAACAGGCAGAGGGCTCTATGAACTAAAACCAGAATGTGCCAAGGACTTCAATCTGTATTTCTATCACTTTTCAAGGGCAGAGCAATCAAAGGTACCTAGTAGTTTAGCTTTCTGGGTCTTAATTAGTATCTGGTTTAGTTTGCTTTTTTCCAGAGCTTTATTCTGTGAAAAAGTAATATTGGTTGGTTAAAAGTTAACTTTTAACAGTTAACTTATTTGAGGTTGTTGACAAAATTTGCCCAAGATTTTGCAGTGATTTCTGTGTCAGCAGACCCTGTGCAAAGCTGCTGAAATCAGTGGGGCTTCACTTACCTTTATGGAAATTACTGCTTTAGCTCAGCCTTCCCTTACAATTTTATGCTGGCTTGAGAGGAAAGATGAATTTTGAGGATGCAGGCCTAACTTCACAAGTAGAATGTAAGACATTCTGAGAAGACGTGGAAGCTTTCTTGTTTAAGGCTGGGGAAAAGGAGAAAACCAGTAATAATGTAATAATTTTTGAATGCTTTTTTATTAGTTATATATTTGTACGGGTTCTGAGTAATATTGGCATCATTTGTCTGTTTCAGGCGGAGGAAGCACAGAGAAAGCTGAAAAGGCAGAACAGAGAAGATACAGGTATTTCAGTTGGAGGGAAGATGGGAGAAGAGGGTAACACCTGTTCAGCTGTGAATTGCCCTGACACTTAGATCCTGTTCTTGGGTTAGACAGAAACTGGTGAAAATGTAGTAATTTCCCTTATGTCTCCCTGGTTATAGATGGGAATCTTAACTGTCATGGAACCAGCTTTATGAACAGCTTATTCTTCTGGCTTTTCTGTCAGCCAGATGAATGTTACAGCCTGTAACACCATTTATTAAGCGACTGTATACACTCTAGGGTTAAGCTCTTTGTGTCAGACGTTTTATATGGGTCTTGCAAATTTTAGAGAAGCTGAAATGTCCAACACGCAAATTTCCCTTCCAGCACTTCCACCACCAGCTCTTCCTCCTTTCTGCCCACTTTTTGCAAGCCTGGTTAATATTCTGCAGTCGGATGTCATGCTGTGCATTATGGGGACTATACTGCAGTGGGCAGTAGAACACAACGGCTATGCCTGGTCAGAGTCCATGCTGCAGAGGGTAGGTTTTCTTACTTACAATTATGCTTATGCAAACAGAAGCAGTATGTGTTTTAGCATTTTAACATTGGTTTATAGATTTGGGTTGTTTACTTGTGATCTAGTATATCCGTAATACTCTGAATGAGAAGCAAATGGTGGTTTCTGATACACAAGGTTAGGGAAGCCCCTCTGCCTCTGCAATTTATTTTAAAAACTCAACAGGATGCACACAAGAGACAAGAATTCTGCTTGAAGCAGTCAAAGTGGTGTTTATTGTGGTAATGAACCAGTTTCTGAGTTGTTACTTATTAAGTAAAGAAAAAAAAACCAAACAACCCCGTGGCAGGGGGGTTGGAACTAGATGATCTTTAAGGTCCCTTCCAACTTAAACCAGTCTGTGATTCTCTGATTCTATAAGTAAAGTACATCGACTTTTTTTTGACATTCCTTTGCTTATTTTCAGTTTAGGCTAAATCACTTTAGAAAAAATCATAGAAGTACAGAAAAGTTTTCTAGCTTGCAGATGTATTGGTGTTGGAGAAGTCAACGGAGGTATTTGTTCCTCACTGCTCATAATGATCTTTAGAAGCCTGGAGGGTTACTCTAGGCTTTGTTGTCCATGATGGTCATTTTCAGGGGTGTGCAGAGCTAACTGGTGAACTGCCATCAAGGGGCTATTCATATTGGTCAGGGGTGCTGGTTTAGTGTCTAAACCCAAACTTTCCAAAAACATGGATGGCTTTTCAGTTAACGTTTTAAAGTAAAACCCCCGATCTGAAACTACTGATTTTTTTGATGTTCAGCCTTACTGAGTGCGTATTGCCTTCTGTAGCGGAGTTCAGATTAACATAAGCAATTCTGTATGACACCTAAGAACTTGAACGTGGAACAATGTATCAATATTATAAATCACAACAATAATTTTGAAGACTAGCTATTTTTAAGTAATGTGAGAATGCTAGGCTTTGGGATAATGAATGGACTAAGACTTTATTTTTATTTCTTGGAAACTGAACTAAAACATGCTTAGCCATTTGAGCACCTCTGTGTTCTCCAGAATGTGCGATTCATTAGGGACCTCTCACTTGCTCAGAAACGGTGCTTTCTCTTCACTGGCGCCATGCAGTTGGCCTGCATCTTTCCCAGGTTAACCACTCTGGCCTTGGAAGTGCCAGGCAGAGGTTGCTATGAGACATGTGCAAGAAGTGACCCACGAGACCTTGTTAGATAGATGTGATGGGCTGACCAAAAATTGACCGTTACTTATCAAAACAAATTTAATAAATTCAACACTCAAATTGGGTTTTACCCCTTCGTTTCTACTTGCTTTAGTTAGACTCTTGCATTCCAGTTCTGCTACAGGTTTTCCTGTGATTACCCTTTCCTTACGTGGGTTTCAGTGTTGATTCCAGGCATTCGGTAATGCTTTTCTTCCAGAGCATCCTGCCAATTGGTATGGGGTGGCGAAAGTGGTTGATATTCAGCATGGCCAAGTTCAGCACCAAGATTTAAGTATTTCAGCTTTAAAATGCCATTCAGAGTCTATTTTAGTGCCAAATAGTGTAATTTCAATTTTTAAGTTCAAGGAGATTACATTGACATGAGCTAACATTATTTTAAAATACGCTTCTAGAGGGTTAGAACAAATGTAGCTTAATTTCAACTTTTTATCTGTTACATTTTGTATGTAAAAAGGATTTAAAGTGTGCATCCTGCTTCTGTGCAGAGTTGTGATAATAATACGCAGTTGCTAGGGAGCAAGCTAAGCAGCACTGACTTCTCACTCACTAGGCAGGGCAGCAAACAGATACAAGTGGTATAATGCGTGTTTTTTCAGACAAAGTTTCAAGAATCTGTAAACACACACTGTTAGTCCTGTGTAATGTAGCTTTGGAGTTATGTATATAGAAATAACTTCAAATATGTTCTTACTGTATAATTTTACTGTATGAATTCCTTGCCTCTTAATGTGTTACCCAAACTATGCAAAGAGGTTATATGAATTATTTAAGGAAAGAACTAAAATTGATAATTTTTATCTAGGTTTTGCATTTGCTTGGAATGGCTTTACAAGAAGAAAAACAACATCTGGAGAATCTTAGCGAGGAGAATGTCGTAACATTTACCTTCACTCAGAAAATATCAAGTACGGCTTTCTTTTCAAATGTATAGCAAATTTAATATAATTGAAGATGCCAGTATCTCACTTTTTTATTCTCCTGAAAGAGTATTTACGGAAAGACTATATTTGTTTATCCATCAAAAACGTACCAAGTTGACTATACAAATGTGCTTTACTCGTGTGTAGATTCTCGTTGATAGCAAATGCCTTTTCTAGAGGAGAGATCCACAAGTATAATTCCCAGTAAATCTGATTGTTAATATTTTTAAGCAGAGTCTCAACTAAGGTTGCTGGACATGAGCAGATGCTACAATTGTAAAAACTGTAGTTGCATTCTTAAATGGTCTTTTAATCTTGACTCTCCTTTGTACCTTCTGACTTGTGCCTCTGGTTTTGCTAAGACACGAAACTTGCTGAGACTCTTCCGTTTAAAATAAGTGGGAAATAAAACATTGGCAGTTCTACATGGCAGCTCCCAAGATGAAAACATCCAGGGAGCACATACAGTGCATTTGTCGTATAAAAGAAAATACAGGCAATGAGCAAGGCGTATAAGACTCATTCCCCTACATTTTTACAAGCACCCAAAAAGTTAGGGGAAATAAAGATACCTGTTGTGTCTCTTCGTTGAAGGAATTCTACAGCTGATGAACATATGCAAGTGTTGGGTTTTTGTTGTTTTTAATGGTAGTTGAGTGGTCTGTTTCAGGTCAGCAGTATAACCAGTTGCCATTGTAACTTTTTCTCAGGACCAGGAGAAGCCCCCAGTAATTCCCCGAGCATACTAGCCATGCTGGAGACGCTGCAAAACGCGCCTCATCTGGAAGTGCACAAGGACATGATCAGATGGATATTGAAGGTAAATCTGTTTTATATAACTGCTGAAAATCATGGAAAAGGTAGTTTTGAAACTTCCCTAATGATACTATGATGATTTCCTTATATCCCATGTTGATTTGCTGTACCTACTTCTTTCCATTTCTGGAATCCACCACTGCACATTATCTGACCAACATTAATGTATGCAGAGTTATGTTCACATCTCACAAATCAAGTGTTGGGTTTTTTTCTTGCAGACTTTTAACACTATTAAGAAACTAAGAGAAAGCTCTTCTGCAAGTCCTGTGGCTGAGACGGAAGGAAATATCATGGAGGAGGTAAAACCAGGCTGTAGTGTAGCAGTTACCTGTCTGGAACAGGTCTGGGTTGTGACTAGCAAAGGATGATGATTCTAGTTGCAGCTCTAAATCAAAAATGGGAAATGTTGGTGATTTCTGAAATTTTAATTGTCTCGGCTTACAGAGCCCATTTGTGTGAAAGACCTTTTGGGAGAGTCCTTGGATTAGTTTTCCTTTGCTTTTATGTACTGCAGCCTCCAAATCTTTGGCAAGTTTACTACTTAGAACAGTTTATAATACTGATCATATCATTTAAGTTTCTGCTTTTCCCATAATTTCAGGCTCCTTGGAAAGCTGTTAAAAATATATAGATGCCATTTCTTTTACCATGCAGGCCATTCCAGATAAGCTCTGCCAATTTATTTAGTTTGATGTGATGATGTACTGTACTGATACTGTACAAGGACCTTGGAGCACTGTAGTGCGTTTAGGTACACGGGTAACCTGAAGCACTAGAGACCTGTCACTTACCTTTTGTCTTATGCATGCTCAAAGGGAGGAAAAAACACATTGCAGTTAAAGGTCAAGAGGGACAGCTGCTGTTATGGAGCTGCAGTTTTAACTGGCATTGAACACAAGCCAAAGAAAAAAGGGCACAGATTTTTTGGTAGACTGTCTTTTTATGGGATTTTAATTTTTAAGAGGTTAGTACAAACTGTGCATAATAGCAGCTAAAATAAACTGTCCTTTGTAACAAGATTTTTAAACTGAGGAGGTGAACAATACAATTTCAGAGTTCACGTGATAAAGACAAAGCTGAAAGGAAGCGAAAAGCTGAGATTGCCAGGCTGCGCAGGGAGAAGATCATGGCCCAGATGTCTGAGATGCAGCGGCACTTCATAAATGAAAACAAAGAACTCTTTCAGCAGACATTGGAGGAGCTGGATACCTCAACCGCTGGAGCACATGACAACAGGTAGAGCAATCTCACTTACTTTTTTTTTAAATTTTTACATCAAAATATCCTATTGTTATTTCTTAAAAAAGCCTTTTTTTCAATCTTGACAGAAAACTAGTCAAAAGATTTAAGACCAAAAAAGCAGCAGTAGATGGAGTGTTTTCCTCCCTGTTACTGTCAAGATGGTGGGATAGATATTGGTTCCTTCCTCATCCCATCCTCACAGTTGGCAAATAATGTTTTGTATGAAATCTTCCAGTAAATTATTAATAATACTGAAGAGACTGTTCTGCTAAACGTTGAATTGGACAGAGCTCATTATGTCTGAGAATTTGCAAACAAATCTACTTGTAGCTGGAAATATGAATTGAAACATGCTTACGATTTTGTGGGGAAAGGGAGAGTATTTTCAGAATTTGTCAGGCACCGAAGGGATGGGGATGATGGAGGGTTGCAGATAAAGTTTATGTTAAATTGGAGGGGGTAATACTATTGGGAGGCCACTGTTGTGAGGGTATGAGTTTTTTGTGGAAAATAGGTTCTTGCATAACTTTCTGGGGATGCAGATGTTGTACAAATGCCAAGACTTTTTTTGTCAGTGAACATTTATCATAATACTAGAAAGCTCATTAATCACATTTAAATAACGATGGGAATTTAATGTTTTTCAATTCATTTGCTCACTAGTATTGTTTGAATTTTCTAGCCCTGTAATTTCAGATGCAAAACTCACGGCCTTGGGACCGGAGCAAACTAGAGTAGCTGAACACAGACAGGTGGTTATGTGTATATTGTGTCAGGAGGAACAGGAAGTTAAAGTGGACAGCAGGGCTATGGTCTTGGCAGCGTTTATTCAGCGATCAACTGTGTTGTCTAAAAATAGAAGCAAAGTTATTTCAGACCCTGGTAAGTAGTGCTTGTAGTTGTCTTTAATATTAATGGCTGTTGGAGTCACTTTAACAACCACATGCTTTTGAGACAGTAACATCACCTTCTTTTGTGAATTGTATAACTGTGAATGACTTCATGGTAATCAGCAGCCAAACTCCCATGTTTTAGGTAGAAATGCGTTTTCTAAATAATGTAAAATCACTGCAAACCGTTATCTAAATGTTCTGAGAGCTACTTATAACAAACTATTTGTAACTATTAAAAGAAGCTTCAAATCAGAAGTGTTTGTTCTTACACTATGCCCGTAACATTATAGAGGGAGGAGGTGTTGCTGTACTGCTGTAAAAGCACAAGATGCACGTTTCCTTCCTCTCGGTTATATAATCTGAAATGCCTCTTAGTCATGATAATGAAATGCTTGGATTTAAATAACTTTATGAAACACTGCTTTTTGAACAATGGCATTGTTACAAAGTTTCCTTTGGATTCTGTATATGTAAAGACATATTCAATGCCTGCACTGAGTCATTTGGCACTCTCACTCTGAAGATCATGAGCACTTTTAGTGGTACCTCGTGCCTCCAAAGGCTTGCTTTGAACTTCAAGTACAGCACATATATTCAGAACAAAAGGACACTGTACTTGTAGCACTTTATCAGCCGTTAAGTCTTTTGATGTGTGGTGATTTCAGTGTTGTGTTGTTTTGTTTTAAATGCAGAAAAGTATGACCCGTTATTCATGCACCCAGATCTGTCATGTGGAACGCACACGGGCAGCTGTGGCCATATTATGCACGCTCATTGTTGGCAAAGGTAAAACACCGGGTTTAAGTTTTTTTTGTCCAGATAGCGTGTCTTGCCATCTATTTGCCTAATGGCGTTACTTCTAATGGCAAAATTAATATCATGTGGTAAACTTAAAAGTGAGTGTCATGAGGCGATGAAAGCAGATTTCTGTTGAGGAAAAAAAAGAAGAGTAGAAGTCATTATAATACGTACTGTGAACATGTTCGGAATCATTTTCATTTACTAATTGTCATCTTGGTGAAGAAGAATTCAAAGCTACACATGGCGTCTTTCATTCCCTTTTGTTTATCCCTGTGCATAATCCCCTG
Source organism: Eurypyga helias (assembly GCF_000690775.1). Classification (NCBI taxonomy): domain Eukaryota; kingdom Metazoa; phylum Chordata; class Aves; order Eurypygiformes; family Eurypygidae; genus Eurypyga; species Eurypyga helias. The sequence goes on along the minus strand of NW_010243308.1, from coordinate 45,445 downwards.
TGGTACACATATATCTGGACACCGAAGCTCAGATCTTTTTTTGGCTTCGCATTTCCTGCTGCTCCTTGTGCTCTTCACTGAAGTTTAAATGACAGCGTATCCCTTGCACTCTTAATTCCTCCATCAAGTTTAGTTTGAACTAGATACATCTGTGACCTCATTCAAGCTCATCTTTAACATAAACTCTACTTTATCCTTTGTTTTTGGGTGGTTTTTTAGAAAACTCTTTTCTGTTATTTTTATTCTTTCATTTTCGGAGGGGCATAAACATGCTTAGTGCCATGTGGCGCCAGTGCCGTGTGGCGCATGCAGATGGTTGAAGCCTCTGACTTCAGTTCGGCCCTTCCTTTGGTCCTTGGCACAAGTGCCTTTTGCACGTTCTGCCTGGCGTGTGAGGATTGTTAGGAGCTCCCAGAGATTCTGTGGCCATAACCATGTGGTGATGCTAGAGCAGGTTCATTTGTGGTCTTTATCACTGCACTGAAGAGATGTTCTTCATCTTGTGAAACTCGTGTACAGCCCTGTGTGGTTGCCATTAACTCCTGGAAATCTCCTTAGATGCCTGTATCCAGACTACTTATGTTGTTGTCGGGCATGCTGTAAACCATCCCAGAGGCTGCTGCGGTAGTGGCTGTGTTTAGCAAAGCAGTGAATTTAGTTCCTTTTCATATAGGATTCAGAGATCAGCCACCCGTTTTTCCAGTGTTCCTTCGTTGGCCTGTAATGGAATATACATATGAATAACGCTCATGGCACCTCCCCTCAAATTTTATGTAAAACTGAAGAATTCTAATTTTTTTCATCCTTCAACATTCTGTCTACCTCTCCCCCTTACCCCTTCATTTTTCCAAAATGAAAATTGCTGAAGTTCAGACTTAAGTGTGATTTTTTTGACCAGCCCAGTTACCTTTGGTACTTTGGGGGATTTTGGCTGCCAAAACTGGGGGTAGCCTGAACTTAGTAATACTTTAGCAGTGGAGCTTTTTCCTTTGGATAAGTATCATATGCATTTCTGGGAAAGACAAAACTGTATCTTCATGAGAATTCATTAATTTGTGTGTTACAGTAATATTTCAATAATATGTCATTAATATCTTGTTCTCTTCTTAAGGTATTTTGATGCTGTCCAAGCAAAAGAGCAGCGAAGACAACAAAGATTAAGAGTACACACAAGTTATGATGTAGAAAATGGTGAATTCCTTTGCCCACTTTGTGAATGTTTAAGCAACACCGTTATTCCTCTGCTTCCTCCACCAAGAGTTTTGTTTAACAGGTCTGTTTGCTTTATAAATGTCCTTGATAAATGTGAAAACCTCAAAATCCTGAACAAGCCACACCCCAAAAACCCCTTTCAAAATGTTCGTTATCTTCTGTTTTGATAATCTCAAAGGGATTGCCTACCTGCTTATTTCAGTTTAGGGACCTTCCTTGGTTATTGTATAGGATGGAGTTTCGAGTATGAAAGGATAGTAAAGTGTAGGACCTGCAGGAAAAGAACTGAGGATAGAGGAATGCGTAGGCAACAGAGAAAGACCCCGTTGAGAAACGGGAGAATGTGGAATGCCTAAGAAATACTAATTCTGCATGTAGTTTGTTCTTAACTAATGTGGGTATTCTGTTTATATGTATTTTTGGACAGGCTAGACTTCTCAGGCCAGCCAAACCTAGCTCAGTGGATCAAAACCATATCCCAGCAAATAAAGGCTCTGTATTTACTTCGAGATGAAGACTCTGCAAGTAAGTCTGAAGCAGTGTGTATATTTATATGTGAAAATTGTTTACTTTGGAAAAGACCCTTAAGATCAAGTCCACCTGTTAACCTAACACTGCTGAGTCCACCACTAAACCATGTCCCTAAGTACCTTGTCCACTTGTCTCTTAAATCCCTTCGGGGTGGTGACTCAACCACCTCTCTGGGCAGCCTGTTCCAATGCCTGACAGCCCTTTCAGTGGAAAAATGTTTCCTAATATTCAGTATAAACCTTTCCTGCCACAACTTGAGGCTGTTTCCTCTTGCCCTACCACTTGAGAGTAGAGACTGACCCCCACATCGCTACAACCTCTTTTCTGGTAGTTATAGAGAGCCGCCTTTTCTGTAGATGTAACAACCCCAGTTCATGAAATAGACCAAGTGTATTATGGTTATGCCACGGTGGAGTTGAGAGATGGTGGGAAAAGTGGTAAGAGTAGCTTGGAATTTCAGTTTCTGGTGATGTGCTCCTGCATCTTTTTATAATGTGACAATTGTGTATAGGTGTTTTATTACTTCTTGTTCGTACAGGCAGTTCTGGTAATTCAGAAAAAATGGATCAGCTGCAATTACCTGAAGGATTTAAACCAGATTTCAAACCAAAGTATGTATTTACATCTTAATAAATTATTAAAACTTCATCATGAAATGATAACATGAAAATAGAATGTGACTTCTGCCCTATAAGGTCTCACTAATTAAAGCAAAAAATAGGAATTTTGCCTTAGAGAAGTTGATCCTATTATTATGACTGTATTACAGTTTAATCCACAAGTAGTAAATAATTCAGTAGAATTTCAGGGGCGGGTGTGATACAAGGATGTGCAGAGAAGACTGGTGTTATATAAA
>NW_010243308.1:2317-42830 GCF_000690775.1 Eurypyga helias | reverse complement strand
TTTCCCTATTGCTTGTGCCTGGATGAAGGACTCATCATTATAGCTCAGCACTGCAAGTAGAACATCAAGAAAGACTGAACTGGGAGAGTATGTTAATATGTAATTTGTTTGTGTTTGAGTCTACCCCTTCTTTACTTGGGGAGAAATTAATGGAATTCATTATATGGTACAGATGCTTATTTGCCAACTGCACACAAAAATGCGAGATACCTCTCCCAGCGGGTGACAGATTTTACCGTCAGTCACACGGTTCTTTAAATTTAGTCTTAACTGTATTATATTTGAAGACTAGATAGTCTTAACACTAAAAAAATAAGATTGATTCCATTGGAAGTTTATCTTTTACACAAAAGAGGTTACAGAATACCAGATCCAAAGAAAGATACTACAGTTCTCACCTAAATTTTAAAAATCCAGGTGTTAATTATTGGGTAAATGCTCATTTTTAAAAGTACTATGCTGCCAGTTAAGAACACAATGAATTAGTAATACTTTTTTCGTTGTGTCAGGAATCCTTATTCTGAGAGCATAAAAGAGATGCTGACAACTTTTGGTACGGCTACATACAAAGTAGGCTTGAAGGTTCACCCAAATGAAGAAGATCCACGTGTACCTATGATGTGCTGGGGAAGCTGTGCTTACACGATACAAACTATAGGTACTAATGTGTTCATTTTGCTCCTTTATATGTGAATTTCAGAATTTAGTTAAATTCACAGCATTGAAATAATTGGGGGTTTTGGTTTTTTTTTTCAGAACGAATTTTAGCTGATGAAGATAAACCATTATTTGGTCATTTACCTTGTCGACAGGTAAGGATCAAGTAGCAATTCCTCTCTGAATCAGTGGAAAAAGACAGAATTGTGCTTCTTTAATGCACAATATCTGAATTTAAGTTATGGTTATTTGATAGTTGTATTTGTTGGATCCCACTCTTTAGTCAATCAGTATCTGACTATTAATCTATTTAAAAATGAAATCTAGGAAAACTATTATGTGTTTTTTTATATAAATGCATAGCTTAGTAAGGCTGGGGCTTTTCATGGTGACGGTCAAAATAAAAATACTGAAGGGAACATCTGTATCTGCATGAACATAAATACCTTTGTCATATACTTACACACTCAAACTGCTCCCAGAAACTGCAGCTGAGGGGCCTGAAAAGAATGCTCTAAGTTGAAAGACCTTTTCATATTGAGGAGCTTCGTTAACAGTGGCAATGCTTCTTTTTCTTTGTTTCTGAAGGATGACTGCCTTACGTCATTAACAAGATTTGCAGCAGCTCACTGGACAGTTTCATCTCTTTCGGCAGTACAGGGTCACTTTTGTACTCTCTTAGCATGTAAGTTCACCACCTTACTGGATTTTTACAGAGATACAGATAAAGGTGCTTACAGAATGGTTACAAGAAGATTGTTTTATGTAGTGGTTTTAAATAATAGACCAGGAGCTGGCATTTTCACATGTGAACCTGTACATGTTTCATCATGCTGTGGAAAAAAGACATTTTTTTTTGATCTGCAGTTCCAAAATTCATTTCAAGAATAGCATTGATATTTTGCTGTGAAAGAATTCAGGTGATTTGTGCCAGTGTTTATACTGCTGCTTTTAGAAAGGTACCTAGGGCAAAGGAGAAGGAAGCATGGTCCTTCACAGAAGTGGTGCATTGGAAGAGGTGCATTCATTTCCTCCTCTTTATAGTAATGAAAGGAAGTTACCTTACAGCACCTTCCAGTACCTGAAGGGGCTACAAGGAAGCTGGGGGGGACTTTTTACAAGGGCCTGTAGTGACAGGACAAGGGGTAACGGGTTTAAATTGAAAGCGGGGAGGTTTAGATTGGATATCAGGAAGAAGTTCTTCCCGGAGAGGGTGGTGAGGCACTGGAACAGGTTGCCCACAGAAGCTGTGGATGCCCCATCCCTGGAAGTGTTCAAGGCCAGGCTGGATGAGGCTTTGAGCAACCTGGTCTAGTGGAAGGTGTCCCTGCCCATGGCAGGGGGGTTGGAACTAGATGATCTTTAAGGTCCCTTCCAACCCAAACCAGTCTGTGATTCTATGAAATAGGATATTTGCAGAGGTCTGAGATACATCTGCAGACTTCTCTGCCTTTGAGAAGTAGGATCTATGATAAGGCAGGACTTACAGTGTAATGTCATGTATTAGTTGAGAATTTTAATGAGAACTGTCAAAATGTTAAAATCTTGAAGCATTTGTAGGTAGAGGTGAGAAGGCTGAGGTTCGGCCAAATGCAGAAATTAACCATGAGAGGACTAATCTAAAAGGGTACTATAACATGGGATAGTTTTAATACTTACAGTTAGTAGAACAGGGAAACTTTTTAAAGTGCATCCATATATTGAAATTACTAGTAGAAATTATACCAGCTACTTCACGCTATTTACACATAAAGATAACTTAGGAGAAGTTTGGTTTTGCAAGTCCCTTGCTCTGGTTACCTTTTTAATGGAAGCATTTTTCAGACTTGTGGGCTGAGTTCTGTGGCTATCTATATGCTTGCTACGGTATAAGCATGTGAAATCTGAGTGGTGGGGAAATGTTTGCTAATAAAAATAGGTTCAAAAGGTCCCAGATGTCCAGCTGTTAATTTTCTGGCCAGCAAGGCAGCGGTCTTCAACTGATGTATTTTTAAGTTGTGATGATGGGACTATTTTTTGCTGTAGTAGTGGTTTTAAACTTGGCAGCGTGATGCTTATAGCTACATGGTAAAGCTCTTCTCACGGCTGCACTCTGAGCTCTTTTATTGTGTAATCAGACTTCACTGCTTGGAGTGAAGAAGCTTGCAACTGTTCATTGATTGTTGTTTTAAATACTTTGTAACAGTTTCAAGACTATTTATGTTTGCTTTTTGATAGTTTATTAAACTACTTGGGATTTATTAAGTCTGAATTTCTGGTTTCAGCTGGAGTGCTTTGGTTAATACTTTGTGGTCACTGTGAATGGGAGCACTGCAGAGATGGAGAGACCAATACCTACCTCTTCCTTAATTAGACATAAAAGCATGAATTGGAGAGACTCTGTAGCAATGCTTTCTTGAATCCATAAGGCAGATAACTGAGGCAAATTTAGGGAACTTGTGAAGTTCAGCAAATTGAAAAGTTTCCTTTGAGCAACTGTCCAATAAACAAATAGTGTTTCTGTTTAGTCACTGCTGTTTGGGTTTATTCTGGGTCAGAGCTTGAGATACTGTCTCCTTTCACGTCCCGCTGGAAACCTAAGCATTGAAAGGAGGTATTGTGGGAGTAGTGACTGGCAGCACCTCCTTGGTTATAGTTACCCTGGGGTTGTTTGATTGTAATACAGCAGAGCCAGGTAGGCCAGAGTCTTGTCCAATAATGTTGAACAACTCTTGAATTCAAACCTTTCTAGCCAAAACCAACACTTTTATATTTTAAGTACTTTAAGCATACAAAGCAAGGAGATGGCTCTCATTTTTGTGACTTTAAGTACAATAAATCTTTTCATATCTTCAATGTTCTATTAACAAATATATTTTTCTCTTTAAAATACTCAGCACTGGTGCCTAATGAAAAACACGGAAATCTTCCTTGCATACTTGATATTGACATGTTTCACTTATTGGTAAGTATTCCATAATATTTATTACTTATGTTTTGGTCCAGTAGGCACTATGCCAAAACTTCATTGGAAACTTTCTGTTCACTTTAGGTTAGAAAGCTTTCAAAATGTTCAGGTTTTTAGTATTTTTTCACTACTTCCTACAATTTAAAGGCACTTTTTTTTGCAAGTATTCTTACCTATATATAAAAAAGTGGTCAAGTGAGGTGGAATGTGTACTCCTTGAATGTTAAAAAACCCAAACCAAAACAAAACCCCCAAACCACCCCCACAGCAAACCACAAACAAAAAATAGGACCCCCCCCAAACAAACAAACAAACAAAAAAAGCCCTCTCACCCCAAACAGACCCCCAAAACCCCCTGATAGTTAATCATTATTCCCTTAAATAATGTCTGGCTAATTAGCTTCAGAATTAGCCTTACGCTGCCTTCAAAGGGTATAGTTGCAGCATGAGCAGGCAAAATTGGAAGATTCAAAAAGAAAAGGAATTTACCCACTTTCTTGTTTTCTTTTACAGGTAAGCTTGGTGCTCTCCTTCCCTGCCATATATTGTCAGGATTTTTCAGGGGTTAGTCTTGGCACTGGAGATCTTCACCTGTTTCATCTTGTCACAATGGCACACATAATACAAATTTTACTTACCTCGTCAACAGGTAATGCCACTTTCTTTCAACTTTTATTGAAATGATTCCTCAAATCTGTATTTGGAAAAGACTAAGGTGCTGTTGGTAAAGGTCTGCAGTTCACACTGGCAAAATAAAATTGCTGGTGTGCTCTTACAGCCCACAGAAAATATTGATAAATTGTACTCATGAAAGTTCAGTCTCATGCCTTTATTGCTTAACTCTGGAGCTTTTTGGAGCATAGCTAGTCATGAATCCTAGCTTTCCAATTAATGTAGCAGTGCCTGGAAGTGTTTATTGCAGAGACTTGGTTTAGGCACTGCATGATGAATAAGTTGCAGTTAGCAAAGTAAGGAATCATAGAATCACAGAAGGTTTTGGGTTGGAAGGGACCTTAAAGACCATCTACTTCCAACCCCCCTGCCATGGGCAGGGACACCTGCCCATGTATCAATGTATCCTCTGGCAAGAGGGAACTGAGTATGGTGGTGTATACCAAAAGGAAAGAACTCCAAGCCAGTATAGTGGGAAATCCAACCAAGTGAACAAGTAAACCAACACCTCGTTGGGGTCGACAACAGCATAAATCGAGTAGGTAAAGCGTGCAGCAGAAAACTTTTTACCAGTACATCACATAGTAGTACAGTGCGATGTGTCACTTAATTCTGGCCTTTTGAGAACAAGTTGGAAAAAATACATTATTGTTGTGTCAGCAAATTACTTCATATATACATGTTTATAATCTCTTTCTTCAGAAGAGGATGGCATGGATCAAGAAAACACTAACAGTGAAGAGGAAGTAGCTGTGCTTACACTGCATAAATTTCTTTGCCAGTGTACAGGAAGGTAAAAGGCCAATCTTTTGATAAAATGTTATAATATTTTCTCTCCTGGACTCAACATTTAACTAGTGACTGAATCCTATATACTAATGCTGTCAAAGATGAAACTTTTAACTTGGGAACTCTTGCATCTGAGTTCCTATCCACTGCTTCCACATATACTAAGTTGCTTTTCCCATAAATTCCTCTGTGCTCATGAAGATGATGCTCTGCAACAAATTTTTTAGTCAGTTTGCAGATGTGTAGGATCCAGATTTGGCAATGTCCAAGTTCAGAAAACTTGTTAGCATCTGACGTGTCTATTCAAAATTTTCCTTGATTTACTGTCCCAGTTGGTTACATGTTTATGAATCTCTATGTCATTGTTTTTTTGGAGTTAGCTCTGAAATACACACTCTGCATAATGCTTGTTTCTCTCAAAGTCAGTAATTTAATATCAAATGTGACTGAAGACTTCTAAATGTATCTCTCAAATTGAAATGATTAAAAGTAAACTTTTTTTTTATTGTGTGCTCTTAAGTGCCTTGAAAGAAATTTCCTCAGGCTGGCACCTGTGGAGGAATCTAAAAGCTGGAATCATGCCTTTCCTGAGATGTTCTGCTTTGTTCTTCCATTACTTAAATGGAGTCCCAGCACCCTCAGAAATTCAAGGTACTGTCTGCTTTGTGTTAAAATAGCTTTTCAAAAGATAGAAACACTTACGGACAAAACAAATTACATTTCAACTCTGTTCTGAAGAAGCTGTTGGAATGGATGTGGGTTTGTTACCAGGGCAGAATCATATCTGCGTAATGAGAAAGGCAAAAAAAAAAAGTGTTTCCTTTTAAAAAGTGTATTTTTTAATATCGAGCAAATGCCTTTCTAGATTACTGAAAGCAGAAACTGATGCTTTTCTGTTAAGAAGTGAAATGTTACTTCAAATCTACTGATTACTGTTTTCATTTAGACCTGTTTTTGCATGCATCGATTTCATTCGGATCGGGACCCACTGATAATTAAAACCTCCAAATGTACTGTTACACTACATCCCAAATAATCGATGTCTGTAACATACTTGACTGCCCTCCACATTCAGTGTTTGTAGGGACTGAATGTACATCTGAAGGTATTGCTTAACAATAAGTAGGTTCACGCTGCTTCAGGATTCCCATCTTTAAAATGAAGTGTCTGTGGAGCTGAGCTGTAGCTGTTCCCATGTCAGAACGTGTAGAGTCATTCCTTGATGCGCAGCTTCCTGTGAGATGGTGTTTAAAATGTAGGTTGTTTTCATTTAACAATAGCAGTGTGTGAGCATTTGGGCCAGGAAAAAAAGGCAGTGCTCTATTTCTGAATTTTGATTTCCTGTAACAAGTTTACTCAAATTCATAGTCTGGACCAGTAGTGACGGCTTGAGTTCTTTGTCTCAGATGCTCTGAAGTGAAGTACAAAGCGTCATGGACTACAAGGAGCACAAAGTAGCCATTTAATGGATGACATTAAAATGAAGACATTCTAAGTTGTAAAGACTGTTGAGCACTCTGTTGTGGTTCTTAGATGATCAGGCTTGAACCACGCTTAGAGGGGGGAGTTTGAGGGAAGTTGCTTCTTACTGCTGGCAGTTTTCCAGCGTAACTGTCTGGTGCTTTTACCAGCACTCTTTCACACTTCATACCACATCTTGGTTGTGGGGAAATACAGCTCAAAAAGCTGTCCCATTTAGGGCTGTGTTGCATTTACTGTGTTTAATGTAATTTTTTAAAAAAAAAAAAGCAATTATGAGAATTATACTTTTTTTTTTTTACAGTCAATGGAACAAACCAGTTTGAACACTTATGTAGCTATCTTTCCTTGCCAAACAACCTCACTTGCCTTTTCCAGGAAAATAGTGAGATTCTGAACACCTTAATGGAAAGGTACGTCATGTTTCTGTGCTTAGTTTAAACACTATAAGGAATTCTGCACAGGATAGTAATATAAGTATTCTCCCAGGAGAGCATCTATGGAATTGAATAGTAGACTTTGAAAGGCGTTAGTGAAAGAAGTGTTTTGAAAGAGATGGTTTTGTTGTAGAGGTTATTGAATAAACGTACTTTTGGAATTTTTGCTTATTTGGCTTTTTTTGGAAAGTATCATCCATTGAAGTTAAAAGCCTTTTTTCTTTCTTGTAGCTGGTGTAGTAACAATGAAGTAAGAAGGTATCTTGAAGGCAAGAGACGTGCTATCAGGTAAACCTGGAGACATTCTAGGCAGAGACGGGAGAATCATAGAATGGTTTGGGTTGGAAGGGACCTTAAAGATCAAATTTTGATGTTGCAGTATTCTCCAAATATTTTTTCTAAAGAGTGTTTATAGTAACACAGTATCAGTTCTGCTTTATTGAATGATAAAGATATTAGGGGATAAGCAAAGAGACTTTTGGAATTTAATAAGAAAAATGAAATATTGCTTAAATTATTAGATGTTAAGGGCAAAGTTGAATGTTAGTTTTGTTGAGACTGATATGCAGTAATCAGAGGCCATAGTGTCTTTTATGTTTCCTACAGGAGGTGCTAGGTATATTCAGAAGGTACGCAGTTGCTGAAAGACATATATAACTTTTGATTAAAAATACCAGGCATTGAAGCGCTTTTTGAAAACTCTGAGTTCTTCAGTGAAATCGACACAGTCAGTTTCTAAAAAAATTTGCCTCTCGTACATTTTTACTTACTAAGCATTTATTTCGAATTCATAACACATGTAATGCTTAGAGGGTGTAGAAAAATGGTTGGGGTGTTTCTTTTGAAGGCTGGGTAAAAATAGTGGTTATCAATTATCCAAATAATGGTAAATTAATGAGGTTCACAGTGCTGTCACTAAAAACATATCCCTGCATTTTAGTCTCCTGTGCTAAATACATAAAGTCAGTACAATAAGGCAAAGTGACAAAAATAAGAGTTGTCATCTGCTAAATACCGGTTTATTAACAGACTATCATATACAGTAAGAATACTCCGAGTGCATAATTCATTTCCTGTTATATGTGATTGTTGGGATTTTTTCCATATGTTCCTTTTGCCAATTCTTGACTGCTCTTCCCAAGATTGTCTGACTTGACAGTGATTTCTTTTTTTTTTTTCCTTTTCCCCTCTCAGCATGTTCTTGTACATTGTTTCTCTTACAAAGCTATTTACATTTCACGGTGTATTTTGTATTATTCCTAGAGTTAAATATTATTGACGTTTAGTGTATAGCACCTCCAAAACCCCCTAATTTTTAACTGTTAGTTCTACAGATAAAAACATCTGGTATAGCATGGATCTCTTTCACTGCATCAATATTTCGTTCTCTGTACCTGAGTGCCAGACTATTTTCCGTTCAACATTAGTGACCCAAGGAAAATCCAACATAAACTGCTACAGGAGTAGAACAGATATTCAGTGCAACCTGTAGTGACCTCATCATGAGGTTTCGCAAGCATATGACATGTATTTTTCTGACTTCTGCCTGTGTGTTTTCTCAAATTCGTAAGAAGTATAACTAAGAAAACTGGAGGTGGTCTAGTTGAGAGATGATGTGGTTTCCTTTTTTATGTGCTGCTGTTTTACTATATGAATGGCAGAGAAGAGGAAAACTTTACAGATTTAATTATTCACAGATGCTATTTAGATGAGTCAGGAAAACATGAATGAGTTTGAAATCACTGTGTATTATTCACTGCAATATGAGTGGTTAATTTGATTGTTTTATTCCAGCTATGCAAGAGAATCCAACAAACTAATAGACCTTCCGGACGACTACAGCTGCCTCATTAACCAAGCATCCAATTTCTCGTAAGTTGTGTGCAATTATAGTGAGGACCCCTCAAGTCTTCTGCTCCTTTTGATCAACTCGGAAACCTCTAGCCTGGAACTGAGATGTTTATAGCAGCATAGCTAATGGCACGCAGTGATTGTCATCTCTTCCAGCAACGCCACCGTGTATTTCGGTGACATAGAAATCGCACGGATCTGGATAACTGTTAAATCTATAAATGATCAAAAGTGCTTTTGAACCTTTACCATCTAGAGTTAATACACACAATAGATTTTACTGTTGTTTTTGTTTAACAAAAGGTGTCCGAAATCAGGTGGTGACAAAAGCAGAGCCCCAACCTTGTGCCTTGTGTGTGGGACCATGCTGTGCTCTCAGAGTTACTGTTGTCAGACTGAATTAGAAGGAGAAGATGTTGGAGCCTGTACTGCACACACATACACTTGTGGGTCTGGAGTGGGCATATTCCTTAGGTAAGGAACCGCACGCCGCTGCTTACACTGCTGGGTTGGATTGGGGGGAGGGCGTGTGCATGAAATGAGCAGTTCTGTCGATGTCGTTGTAGGGGTGGCTTGTAAAGGCGGGGGGGTTGTTTATAGTCGGGTTGCCTGAAAACTAGCATGTATTCAGCCTCCTTGTATTTTGGTATAAGGTTCAGAGGTTGTTTCTTTGATGCCTTATAAGGCATCACATAACACTTTACTTTCATTTTGGAGTGAATTTTTCTCTGTGTGTTTATTTCCACTCAAGTACTACAAAATGATGAAGGTAAATACCTTGATTTTGTTGTTGCTACTGCTGTTGAAAACATGAAAATTCATTTTACTTGTCTTCCTGCAGACAAGGAAAGGTTAGATAGTGATTATTTTCACTTTGGCAAAGACAGGTGAGAACTGAAGTGGTTTGATTGTTGTGGTTGTGCCAAGTATTTTACACAGCCTGCAAATAATATGACAGGAAGCTATGTTGGGTTTAACTGCTGCCGAGGAGTTGTAACAGGAAGAGAATAAGAGCTTTAGTGTTTTGGGGTTTTTAAGTGCCTTTCAAAGTCTGCACATGCAGATTATAGAGAATGAAAATAGGTGGGAATTGGAAAAGCAGCATCTGTGAAAATATGAGAACCTGTTCACCTACAAATCAGTACCTAAAATCTTCCCTGTGTTTCTCTCCAGAGTGCGAGAATGTCAGGTGCTATTTTTAGCTGGAAAAACAAAGGGCTGCTTTTATCCTCCTCCTTATCTCGATGACTATGGAGAGACAGACCAGGGACTCAGGTAAGCATTTTAAAAGACATAGTTTTAGAAAACCCGTTTTTGGAAGATAACTGGTCTGTTACCTTTGCATTTGAATTATATAGGTAATACTATATTTTGACATTGCTGCTGCATCTAATATCTTCAAACGTGTAACACTAATATGTGGGTTGAAGTTAAAAATCTTTAAGGGAAGGTCTTTCCCAGGTAATAAACAGTTGTCTTGAGGTGTAAAAACTTAAATACTTTTAGCATCTTTGAAATTGCCTGGAAAGTAAGGCTGGACACTTTGTCCGTAGTCATTTACTGGCATAATCTGTATTAATTGAGTACAAGGTGAAAATACTATGAGATTATTTTATTTAATGTGGTAGTTTTGTCTCACCTCCTGTCTCTGCTTCCTATGATGATAGCTTGGGAGTTCAATATTGTTAATGTGTGCTACTTCTGAAACTGGTAAGGATCCCAGCGTAGGAGCTGGCCCAGCATGGACAGGCTGACAGCCTGCGTTCAGGCTTGTGTGGACTGTGCGCGAGACGTCCAAAGGCTGGAGGGAACTGGGGAGCAGTAAGGGGGGGGACGTGGCAAGGTCGCACTCTGGTTTACCGATCAAAGCGTCTGTTGAACTTCTCTGACAAGAGGGTAATGTTGAAGGGCTGTGTAAGTCTTTGAATATTACAGAGGGTTATCTAATATTTCACATAGGTCGCACCTGAGTGCGTGCGCTTAGTTGCAGTGTTTCATCATTCCTGACAAAGCGTTATCTTCTTTTCAGACGCGGGAATCCCTTACACCTGTGTAAAGAACGATTTAAAAAGATTCAGAAACTCTGGCAGCAGCACAGTATCACAGAGGAAATTGGACACGCACAAGAAGCAAATCAAACGCTAGTTGGCATTGACTGGCAGCATTTATAATGGTTATCTGCTGAAGACTGGAACTTTATTAAGATTTTTGTAACTCAGTAAGCTTTTCAAAGGAGGGATTAGGGGGAAAAAAAAAGTCTGAGGAAAAATCCCCACAACAAACCCAGTCCTGTTATTTAATCTTTGTTTTGCAATGTATTTCATAAGGATACCAGTTAACATTAATCAAGTAAACTTCTTTCTATGTCGGCAAGTTTTATTAGTCCTATAATTTGCACTGTGCTTCCTTCACAGAAATGTCTTGGGTTATAAACCTGGGCAAACGAACTTGAGTTTCTGATAAAAAAATACCCAAGAATGACTCTTTTTGGAAGTCTGACTATGATTTTTCTTACAAACAGCAAGAGAAGACTGCTGAAACAGAAACTAGATAGAGCACAACTACGGATTGTGTTTTGCCCCTTGCTAGTAATCTGAGCCGATTTATTTATTCTGCATTTTAATACTTAAGCTGTGTGTACATGCAATGGAATGAAGTAAGGAAGCAAATAATGTAGCAAATGGATGTTTCTGTCTGCATCGGTGGATAATTCACTCTCTCACTTGGTGTATCTAAAACAATTTTGTCATTTGTACTCTTGCAGCTTTCTTGCTTCCACTTGGTTTTTAACTAAAAAAACCTAACACTAGCTTTACAAGTAAAAATAATTTAATTTAAAGCTTTTTCCAGAGCATTGCACTCCTTAGGATTATGTAGTTTGTAATTTGAATTTAGCTGGGAAACCCTTTCACTTTCAATTACGTGATTGGTTATTGGTATTCAAGGGTTAACATTGTGCTTTAGGAGATACTTTAAGATAACGACAACGCGTAAAATGTCATGAAAGCTAATTTTATGTTCACGCGCAGAAGCGCAGAGGGTACTTCCTTCACTTTTTGTTACCAGTCAACTTCTAAGGTGCAAATCTCTTCATCATTTTGTTGCGGACAAACGGAATGGTTTCCTCTGGTTTTGAAGGGCCACAATCACACTGCCCACGTTTTTGCATTGGTTCTCTCTCTCTTCTTTTTTTTTCTGTTGTCCCATCAAGTATATTTACTTTTTGGCTTGATTTAAAGCTCTGTAAAGATGTTTGCATATAGTATATTTTATAAATATATTCTATAACTGCGCAGATTTGCACTTGATATGAGGGTGCCTGAAGGCAGTGAGTTTTCTAGCTGTATGTAATTAGACCACCAAGGTGTCTCTAAAAAGTGACATTATGCTTATTGATTTAAAATAAAATCCACTACCTTTCTCTCTCCTATCTTCTGACAAATTAGTAAAACCTTAATTTACATAATTTTGTTTCCTTAATAGTCTGTGGTTCTTTTAGTTAGGTCATCTTTTCTGACTACGTCTTCAGCCCAGATAAGCGATCCCTTTACTGTCTGCCGTGTCTTCAGTTCCACTTGGTCTGACTGAATTGTTTCTATTTTTACAGATTTAATGCTTCAGATAAATTTTGTATATTGATGGTGTACAGGACAATTTTTCAAACATTCAGTAACAGTATTGAGTGAAGATGTGAAATATGAAATAAAGAAACTTGGCCAACATTGACTTTGTTTTCTTAAAAACAGTACAGGCTACTCTTGTTTCTGCTACCTGTTGGAGTTCTAATCATTTATATATTGCTGTCACTTTTTACAGAGAGACATGCAGAAGTTGCAGGAAAAAAATGACATTAATGCTTCATCTCTGCCTTCCACTGCTTAAGCTGGTTCATAATCCACAGTTTTCTGTGCACGGTACTTGAACATCACACTCTTCTGGTGACACTACTGTTCCTTTGCAGATTCTTGCTGCTTAAGCCCTGTGTGCCACGGTTTCAAGTAGTGTGTAACTGCACCGAAAAACTCCTTTCCTGCAAGCGCAGTGTCAAAAAGGTAATTGGCGATACTGACAGATTTCTCTGTGCAAAGCAAAATATTGACAGCAAGAAGGATTTCTTTTTTTCCTCCAGGGTTAGAGCTGGAGACTCCAAGATTGAATAGGTTGGTAGAATTATGACCACAGTTAATTGCTAAGTACACAGTTTACCTTCCCCCCCCCCTTTTTCCCCCCAAGTTTTAGTCATTCTTTACTCAAGACTTCTGTTTTCTGATTTGGTTTGCATGTATTTATATTCTAATGTAGAAACAGTTAAATATATATAACACTGTTTCAGTATCAGGGAAATAATATCTGTAATAAATTGGCCATACCTTTAATATTTGCGGATTGCGTGTACAGCCTACAATGTATGATGTGTTTGGGGGAGAAAAAGCCAACAACAGAACCCACAAAATCCCCCAAAAAAACGAAACAAGGCTTGAAAGCCTCAAGTAAATGTTTTTGGTGTTGACGTGAAATAAGTACTTTTTAAATGTCGTGTTTAGAATTTTGCTGAGCGCGTTCCTTCGAGCGTGTCACCTTGTTAATCGCAAGCCACCAGAAATACCTGGGTGTGCCGCATCTGCAATTCCCCGGCTGAAAATGTAAGGTGATTATATTATTAGTGTCATTTGCTTCAGTCAGCTAAACCTTTCTTGACCTCTACCAAAAAGTCTAATCGTCTTTTTAAAGGATTGTACCTTCTATGTTGAAGGGATGAGGGTTGAGGTTCACATCGGTAACGTTGGTTTGCTCTGTTCTTACTTGGAGCTAACGCTCCGTACGCTGCCCAGTCCACCGCAGGAGGCTCCCAGTCTTGTTCCACAAGCGTGGCCACGCGGGCTTGTGTGTCCCCGGGACGTGCAGCCTTCCCAGCTCTCGGGCACCAGCCCTGGCATCCTGTTCAAGTGCATTTTAATGGGTGCTGGGTGACTCGGGGCCTTGTGTAGAAGCTACGTCAGTGTGACCATTTTCTCTGTGTCCCGAATGTGGGGAGGAGAAGGTGGATGCTCCGCTTGCTGTGAAAGGTACCTTCAGCACAAAATCCCAGTCTTTTCCTTTCTGGAAGATGATGTTGCCCAAGGGGAGTTGCATCCCGCATCTCTTCGCAGTCGAGTCCTGTTGTGACCCAGCGGAGCGTGCAGGCTGCCTCCCTCTCTGGACTCCTCTGCTCCTTTCTAGGAATTGCCCTGGGCAAGGAGTCGCGGCTCTGTGTTTCCATCCCACTGTTGACATGATTGGTTATTGAGTTAAATAGGACAGTATTAAACAGTTTTGGCTGGAATATGAGCCCCTGGGGAACGCCACTAGTAAGCGGCTGGTGTCCAGCTGGTCCGTTGCTGCCCCCTGAGCCTGAAAATCCAGCCAGGTTTCTGTCCCCCTTGCAGTCTAGTCTGCATCTCCTCCCACGGGTTACCAGGACGCTGTCGGAAATCATGTTAAAAGTTTTTCTGAAGTAAGACATCCCCTGTACAGAGGAAGAGGTTTTACAGCCACTTTCACTGAGGAAGCAGGGGCCAACAGGCCTTTGCACCCACCCAGTGGGTGAACGGTTGTGTGAAGGACCGGGCCGGGAGGCTCCCTCTGACAGCATCAGGGGATACTGGGTTCGGCTCTGCGGGGTTTCGAGGGCTCTTCACACTGCCGTCTGCTCGGCTTTCCGTGAGCCGGGACCGTTACCTAGCCAGTCCTGCATCTCAGTGGGAATGGGGTGGTGCTCTCCGTACCTTAACTGGCATTAAAGGAAACCTTTCTTAGGGAGTCACCCGCTTTGCTGCCGTCAGCTGTTCCGTTCCTCGGCTCCGTATGGCGACTGTCCCAGAGGCCTACTTGACCCTGCGTGGAGAAGGTTGGATGCTTCATGAGAACAACACTGGATGCGGTTATTACCAAGGCTCACCTCCCGTAGGAATGTTTCCAGGCACGCAAGGAGTGACAGCAGCCAGGGTATTGCGATCAACCCGGGATAACGAAGTGGAGTTGGCCGCTGGGACTGCAGCGAGAGCATAGGGGCATTCCCAGGGGGAGCAGTGTCCATGCGGTCTGGGGGGTTGAACCGCTGGGTAAGGGGTAGGGAAGCACTCCATGCCACACGGATGGCTGGGGGTCCCAGGCTTGACTGCGGCTGTTGCTCAGTCAGTGCTTGCCCCCAGACCAGGCTCTGGGAGTTCATCCAGTGGGAAGCTAGGCCTGACAGAGTCCCCAGAGCTATGCTCCTCACGCCAACAGGCAGCTTCCTCCAGTAAGAGGGAGAAGGGGGTTTCATATTATTTTATTCCAGGGTTAATAATGGTCAGGAGCAATAGCAATTCCTGGTTCTGTCCTGGGAGAGTCAGCTCGGTGTCCGACTGCTAATGCAGGTGTGACTCTTGTGTAACTGTACGCAACTGGTTTTGTCAGTATTACGATTTTTACCTTCTGCTGATCAATACATATTTTGCTAAATGTGTTATGGGATGATGGAGGAACGTGAGCCACAGTAAAACAGTTTGGTGTTTTCCAAACCGGGGCACTGAACGCCTGTTGCAACCCTCTGACCGTGGCGCGGGCAGGCTGCCGTGCCGTGTGGTACTTCCCGCCGCTGGCCGGCCCTACGACGTGGCCGAGTGTTCGTGGTGGCGGATGGAGGCCTCGCACCAAAACATCCTGCTGCTTGAGCTTGATAGTGGGTTTATCCTACTCTGCTTTGAGTTCGCTGTATCCACCCCCAGGCACCGAGACCTGTGTGTCCGAGGGGGCTGGCTGGGCACGAAGTGGGCAGGAGCGGTGGCTGCCAGGTCCTCCCTTCAGTGATGGCAAAGCGGCTTTTTTTGTACCCACTGGGATTCAGCAGTAACTACGGTGTCCGGTTTTGTCTCAGTATGGTGGGGCTTCTGCCTCCTTTCCCCCTCTCCTGGCATGCAAACGTTAGGTGCCCAAATCTTACGGGTTGGAATGGAGAGATTTGTCAAATGCTTTTCTCATGGAGCAAAAAGAAGAGGGAGAGGGCGGGTGTGCCAGGTGTAGGAGCTGAGAAACACCAAGCACTGATCTTCGTCTCCATGGCAGCAGTGATTAAACGCTACTTTTTCATCACTTGGTGGATGTGTATTTTCACAGTCTCTTTCCAGCCAGCGTGAGCTCGGCGGTGGTAAGCTTCCCAGCTTGCTCTTTGCGTAGGATCCTGGAAGCAAAGCCAGACCGGCCGGTGAGCCCTGGGCAGGGTGCGACGGCTGACTTCAGGTTAGTGACGGTGTCTGTGCAGAGACCTGAGGGATGTTTCGGTGACTTAGGAAACCAAGGTGTTGGTTAGAAACCAACCATGTGTTTGAGCAATAACGCGTGGAACCTATTTCTGTGCTTGCCCTACTCCGAACCTGGAGGGCGCTAAAGTGTGTTAATGAATTGGAGAAAAGGCTCTATTAAACTAACGAAGGCAAGGAGGTCAGTGATGTGTTCACTGGTCCCTCCATCCACAGACGCCCCCACGGAGCGGTAACGTTTGCTCCCCATGAAGACTACTCCAAGGAGCCTGCATTTTCTTGCAGTGATTGCTTCAGAGTCCTGCGGAATGCGTGTGCAATTCGGAACAAAGCACACCAGAAGAAGAAGACAAAAAAAAAAGTCTGTGGTAGCTGGGCATCCGTTTGGTGCCGTGGAAGGAGCCAGGCACCTCCTCTGTGTATGGTAAACCTTTCCACGGCAGGCTTTGGCAATTCGTACAACACTGCAGTAGCTGGAAGCCCACAAGGTTGCACGAACTCTGAAACCAAGTACCTCGTGTTGCATTTTCCATGTCCTCAATGCAGGCGTGACGCTCTCCTCTATCTCTAGCAGCAGCTTGAACAGGATGGAGCTGAAAATCGAAAATTCTGACTGGTTTTTTATTTAATGGAGGGACAAATGCTGCGTGATAGCAACACATGTAGCATTTGGAGCGTGCAGAAGCACACTGGGTGGCTGGGGTGGTAACTGTTATTAATACCACTGATACGACGCTTCAGTAAAACACTTCATGTGCGTTGCATTTGGAATGGTTGGGCAGACGTGGAATGAAAGTTCTGCAGGTGTTGGAAGGTGTCAGGTCCGTCTGAGATGTCTAAACCCAAGAACTAATGTGGTTGCTTCATCGGGATGGGGCGTAACACGTGCTTGGGTGGGAACCCTGCTCCAGGCGTGGCTTGGGGGAGACTTCACTGGCGGCAGAGACCTGGTTGTGGGATACTTGCAGAGGGTACCTGGCTCCAGGAATGTGGGCCTGCATGCGCAGCGTGCCTGGTGGAGCGCCAGCTTGCAAGGAGGGAAGGGACAAAGTCCTTTTGTCCCACTGGAGTTGGGGACACGTGCTGTGACAGTAATTACTTGAAATCTAGGTACACCATTGTAAGTCTCTTCATGAATAAATCAGAAATCATGCAACGGTTTGGGTTGGAAGGGACCTTACAGACCATCTAGTTCCAACCCCCCGGCCATGGGCAGGGACACCTTCCACTAGACCAGGTTGCTCAAAGCCTCATCCAGCCTGGCCTTGAACACTTCCAGGGATGGGGCATCCACAGCTTCTCTGGGCAACCTGTTCCAGTGCCTCACCACCCCCTCCGGGAAGAGCTTTTTCCGGATACCCAATCTAAATCCACCCGCTTTCAATTTAAACTCCTTGTCCCGTCCCTACAGGCCCTTGTAAAATGCTTCCTGAAATGAATTTTATCTATTTTTAACATCACCTCATCTCAGGAATAATGTGAAGTACTCTAAAATTTAAAAAAATCGGAAGTGGAGAGTATATGTAAATTTTAGGACCTAATTGCACTTAAAAATTCTGGAATGAAAATAAGAAAAGGTGTCGTAATTTACTCAAAATATGCCTACGGCAACATTACCGAATCAATGTTACTTCTACTCTTTGTTAATTTATATAACGAATGAAAGATTCATTGATGCAGACTTGTGAATCCCCCTTGTCCTTGTTTCTATTATCCACCTGTGCTTCTCTCATCTCTAACCTTAGTCTTGGTTGTGGTGTGTAAACGGGAAACCTCCCACCCCTTGGAAAAAGCGCTTGCAGGAGGCAGAGCTGCGCCACCCTCTCAGCGGGTTACCGGGGGGGTGAAGAACGCTTTGCATCTGGGGACAGTGTTGGCTGGGAGCGATGAAGGCAGCGGGTGTCGTCTTCGGGCTGCCTGTGCGGGCGTTCCTGCCTGGCGGAGGGGTGGGCTCCCTGTGCCTACAGCTGGGAGGGACGGTGGCTCTTCGATGCTGTTAAACTCTGTACCGGCACGTACTTCCAAGTGACTTCCTCAAGAAGTCTTCATTGTGTTTTCAAGAATTAAACTTCATTTTCACCCTCTCAGCCAGACTGTCAGTCTGGGGCATCGTCTATCTCAGACTTACTGCTTCCTACTTGCTGGTGGGAGCCAACACTTTGTTCTCCTCTCATGGCCCCGCAGCCGCCAGCGTGCCTTACCGGGTTTCTCGCGCCCGAGTCGCCCTGTTTCCAGGTTGCAATGCTTGACCCTGTTTCGCCTGGGACCGCGACGCCGAGGCGTGGAGGCTTGGCTGGCTGGCGAGGCGGTGTGCCTTTGGCAAGAGACCTGCCCTTCCATCCCTGTTCTGCTCGGTTTGCCTCATTCCCTTTGCTTTGGAAAAATGGGCTTTGAGAACATGCTGTGGAAATGCACCTCGTAATGGACTTTGTAGTTGACTCACGGTTATGGACAATCCTCCTCTTTTGGGAGAAACAGGCCAATCGGGCAAGACTTGTCCTGCGTGTGTTGGTTTGGAAGGGACCAGGGTGGGATGGGAGGCTGCAAAACCGGGGTGCCTTCCCCTGGGAAGGGGGCTGCACAAAGCTGAGCTCCAGGCCGGGGCCTCCTCCAGCTTTCACACCCACCCCACACATGTGCTTTGGGTCACAGTGCAGCAGCGCCTGTAAAATGACCGGGATCAGCAGAGGCAAGTGCTTTGGGAAGGGTGTTGGAGTCACCGAATGCTGTAGGCCTGATGCAATTCAAAAGAGACGCCCAACTCCAGATCTCGTTGAGATAGCCGCGTTCCCCTTACCAGAAATAAATTCGCCTAAGCCTTTGTCTCCCTGCGGGGGGCTGTTACCACATGGCACCACTCTGTTTTTGTGGCCTTATCTCTTAATTAACTAATCTCTAATAATGCTCTTTATGTTGTTTTTTTAATAAGCGTTTGTGATCCGCCCCCATTTTACATCGACTATGGGAGGGGCAGTATTCGGGGTTGTTTTTTTACAAAACAAACGAGTCAGGTGGAACTCAGTACCTGTTTTTTCTGGGATCCCTTTTTCTTTGGGTCAGTCTTGAAAACCTTCCCTGGCCGTTGGGCAGGAGGCGCGCGGTGCCTGCAGGCCCGATATAGCATTCCCATGCGCCTCGCTAAGCTGCGCGCACGCGTGCGGCCGGTATTATAAAATGCCCAAGCTCATGTAATGCATGGAGGCTAATCTTATCAATTGTATTAAGGCTACTTAGGAATTAATAGCTTTAAGGGACCTGTTTATATTTCCTTCTTTAAAGCACTTCAGTGAACTTTGTGTGTCCCTTCAAATAAGTGTCACCAATAAAATAACACACTCTTTGTCGTTTCTTTTAAATAATAAATGATATTTCTTAAAAGTTGGCACTTCAGGGCCGTGGGCTGGCTCTCAGATCTGGGTCCTGGGCGTTAAGCCGGTAATCCATGTGGAGGTACCTAAAAAGAAGTGGCCTGGTTTGTATGAATTAAGCTCACATCCTTCTGAAGTTTATTAGTTTGAAAATCAGGGCACGGCTCTGGGAGTTGCTGGGTGGCTGCAGGCAGCTTTGACTACGTGAGCTTAAATACTTAAATTCAAAATAACAACAATGCTTTCTTTGGAATGTCTGTGGCAAGTTAGATTTAAATGGGGAACGATACCAGTTATACACACAGTTTAGCTGGTCGCCGAAGACGCCAGGGATGCTGGTGTTTTCACTTGCTGAGCACTTCTAGAAGCGAAGGCCAGTGGAGATGATGTAATTCCTATGTACTACGAGGGGATGCTACTAAAATGGTACAGCAAGTTCCTTTTCTCGTAAAAGGAAAGTGAATTAGGGGTCTGATTGCACGTCCTGAGCTTAGCGCTGGGCACATGGGAAGAGGACGGTTTGCTTTCCCTCAGAGCGTTACACAGAGGGGGGGAAATCTAAACCTTCCCATCTAGAGGAACACATAAAATGGGTCCAAAAAACAAACCCAGAAGCAAAAAGTCAGCAGTAATGCAAATTAAAGAAATCTGTATTCAATTGTATATATTTAAACATTTTCTTTAAAGAGGTCTTTACTTGCAATATAATTTTTAATACCTAGATTTACATTTGCAGGCAGCAGAGACACCTTTACCTAGAACAGCATTTGCGATGTCACAAGAAAGTATGTTTAAGATTGGACGAATGATACTCGTAATACTTCGCAAAGCAGTCACGTTACAATCTCGCAGTGACCACGCGACGTGACGAAGACCTTCGTTAAGCAGGAGGCTTTATTTCAGACAGCATGAGCACGTACGCCGTTCATTCGTCTTTGTACGAACCCCCGATTCGATACTGTTCTTCACAAACCTGTCTCGGGTGGTCTCTCTACCTGGCTAATACCATGAGACCCTGGCTCTGGGAACTGGCTTCTCCGATGTGGCGCTGAGAGAGTAATTTGACGGTTTGTGATGTCGCTCTAGCAACAGACTGAAAAAGAATTAGGGACCACAAATGATTGGAGAGTCCTGTCTAAAGTCACGGCCTAAGCCAGATTTCTAGGGCAGCAACAAACCTAGATCTCTTTGAAAAAATCAGACGTCTAGTCGAGTAACCGGTAGAGATCGCAGCACGCTGAAGCCTCGCAAGGAAAAACTGTCATTAACCCTTGTAATGCAGCTCCTACCCGTATATGCTTCCTCCCACAAGCTCCTCTCCGCTACACGTGGCCGTGTCACGTGCCATCCGCAGCCCCCTTGCTCTCCAACGGCCCGGCTGAGAGGAGCGGGCGGTTGGCCCGGCGTGCACAGCTCTGCCGTGCAGAGCGTCCCTCGGCTAAGGAGCGGACGATAGGCTGCGGTGAATAGCAAGTTGGCTTTTACCGTAGCTGCCCTTGATCTAGTCAGTCTTACGCACAAAAGAACAGAGTTAACTTTTCAATTGTTGTTGTAACTCAAGTTAAAAGCTTTGACCAGCTTTGAAAAAGCGAAAGGAGGCCACAGCTACCCGTCGAAATCGACTCTCGCGTGCAGATGGCCTCAAACAGCCTGGCCACCGAGATGCCGGCTACGGCTTGATGTGCGGACACGTCCCTGCCTGTCCCGCTGTGAACTGGTCTGTCCGTCCTAGCAGCAGTTTCAACAGCAGCCGGAGGAGCTGAGTGCTGCTGGGGCAAGTGCACAAGTGACAAAGGATGAGAACGAACGGGCTGTGCAATGATTAGGCAGCTGCGAAGGTGGCTTCCTTGGAAGGCCGGCCACGGGGCAGGTGGAAGGGACCGGCTGAGCAATCTCTTCCAGGTACACCGCCCAGAAGCGGAGGTTTTGCACAGCTGGGGTGAAAATCAGCGTGGTGCCTGGCTCGTAGCCGAGGGCCTGCGATGCCCACGACCGTTTGTGCAGCGGAGTGGGGTTTGCTCTCTTGGGTTTCCTTCCCCTTAGCTGAGCTCATCTGGCAGCTGCGGATGAACTCAAGATGATGCTCTGTTCCCTTCCTACAGGCCACTTTGCTGAAAAGATATAATGGAGGGTGCCCTACCACTGATAAAGAAAAATAAAATTTGTGCATTTTCCACACTGGGGAGTGATTTAAATTTACTTTTCCCTGGTCCCAAAGTATGAGGCTTGATGTACTCATGGATGTATGGTATCCAGTTGCTAGGACCCTGGAAAACATTTAAAGCGTTAGTTCTAAGTTGCTTTCTTTTTGTTTTGGTTGTTATTTTCATTGTTTTAAAAATAGTTGGGCTTGAATATTCTGGAGTATATTAGAATGGGAGCTATGAGATTACTTATTTTTTTAATGTCCAGAATAACCGTAACTGACACATGCTCTTAGCACTGATTTCACCCAGTACAAGAGGAATTTTCTAAGCTTCTGCTTGTTTAAATACAAGGTGAAGCATAAGTCTACAACACACTCGTTCGCGTTATACAGGCTGAGAAAAAACGCTGAGAAGCGAGACTCATGAATCTTACCTTAACGTTGTTCTCATCATACTTGTGCTGTTCCATTAAATTACAACTTTTGCTTAGTACATAAACTCTCAGCATAAGTTTGCATTTTGTTCTATGTACATCTTAAGAATACAGCAGAAAAATACCATTGCTTAGCACATTAACAAAAAAAAACACATTATGTGAGAGGTTTGTCAAAATACCTGTATGCTAAGTTATATACAATCCTGGAAATCCTTCTTCCTTTGACTTCTAACGTGTTACTCCCCAGAAAACCAATCTGTTTAAAAGTTGAACTACATAAAATACGCTGATTAAACAACTTGAGAAAAAAATGTCAACTTTTCAAATTCCACTTTTAATTTCAAAATAAGATGGAACAGACCACTGTTTGATGCCAGCAATATATATATATTTCTTTTTTAACTAACTGTCCCTTATAAGGGAGCACGTGAATATTGCAGGTCCTAGTGGGGTCACTTTCCCTGGAAGTTATGAATATGGTGTATTCACATTGTGGATAAATGTATTATCCCAAGGTGCACTATGTTGTTTACTCCCACATACAAAAAAATGCGTGCGTAGAAATGTGTATTCTGATGGTTGATACATAGCTTTTAAAATGTAGATATTCACAAATCTCAGTTTCTTTTGTTTCTCTCTGCTAAAAAGTCCACAGCAATTAGAAGCTCAACTGACCGTTGCGATGGCTGGAGTCTTCCCACCTTCCTCTCCTTCGGCCCCTTCGGCGTCTGCTTCCACCTGATTGAACTTACCAATCTTTTTCAAACTCTCCAGCGCGGACTTGAAAGTGTCCTTCAGGCTGTTCTCCAGGATCCAGCCTTCGCTTTCACATTCGGGGTCTTCGGGGTTTGCGATGCTTTCCAGAGAGGTGTGCAGGAGACGCAGCCCAACCATCACCGACATCTGCGCCATGCAATGGGAAAGACGGAGAGCGTCAGGCAAACCTTTATGCCCTTGTCCACATCTTCACCGCCCTCCGCTGTCAGCAGCCCGGGCTGGTGACATGCACCGAATACCCAAAGGACCGAACAGATACTGCTGAGGGGCAGCAGGAGCCCTCTGGACGACAGGAGAGCCCGAGCAGCCTTCCCCCTTGGATGGCCGGGGCGGTGAGCTGGCGGGAGGAGAACGTCCCTTCGCAAGCAGGAAAGGAGAGGGGGGAGGTCTGGCATCAGCAAGTGCCACGGGCAGCGTGGCAATGGGTAAGCAGTGAGTGGATACGTCACCTCAGGAAGGAAGCACGTACCCCGTCACCGGGTAGGTGCCCCCTGAGAGATTTTTTTAACGAGGCCTCAGCTCCTGAGCACTGGATGCAGGTAAAGCTGTTTGCATCTCCCACAACATGCCCTGCCGCCGGCCGCTCAGTTTTAACTCCACATATTTTTACTGCACGTTGACCTTAATATGTTTGGCAAGTATATTAATCTGATCAAGGAGATATTAATGCATCAGCATCTGTGCAGAACAGAGCAGCAGTAGGATTTGAGACATCAGCTTTTCTACTTCAAATTCTGTGTTTGCTGTTGGTTGTTTTTTTTAAATAGGGGTACGTGCAAACAAGGAAACTGAGGCAGGAGGTGATGTGTACCTCCCACTGGTTCCATCCAAACCAAATTTCTATTTCTGCTAAAATATTTACCAGTCCCAGCAGCCCTGACTGGGACTCTTCCTACTGTACTGTGCTGGTGTAACACCCCTGACACTGCCAACACCCAAACCTGCCTCCAGAGAGAATGTTTTTAGCCAGTCTCCTGCCTTCCGGCACCATTCAGAACAATCTGATTTCCGTCGTGGTGGTGCCTTTGAGGAAAAGTGATTGATCTGTGAAGTAGAGAAAGAAAGAAGAGGCAGTGCCTGGAAGAACCACTGTGGTGGGGTGGTAAAGCAAGTGCCGAGATGGGGCAGCTGCAAGACTAGTTTAGTCTTTCACGTGTTTAGTCTTTCACGTGTTTAGTCTTTCATGTGTTTTTTAAGGCTAAAATGGAGACCACTTGTTGTTGTTAATGACCTCATAGGATTTGTTCTGTAAGGGAAGGATGCTGCCTCTGTTATATCCTATCCATATTCCAAAGGAAGTGATCACCTCTGGTCCTCCTAAACCCTAATGGCTGAAGAGGCTGGCATCCCTGTGTGCTGCTTACTGGGTGGCACAGCTGAGGCCCACAGAGAGCTGCCCTGGACCCACAGAGTGCCCCCCCCCCCCACCTTGTAGGGGCTTCTGAACAAGAGATGGAGGAAGTTGCAAACCACCATGGAGGATTACAGCACTGGGTAAGTGTTGATTCGAAGTTGGGATTCAGCCACATAGCGTGGCCAATTGCAAAATTCACATCTGGCTTTTGGACTTAGGGGACTGCTGAAGCACCTGCTTCTGTGGGCCACTCATGAGCCTACCTACCCTGGTCATCCTGCTTGTGTAACACCATTCCCTCCAAACTCCTAGGAGACTAAAAGGTAATGATTGGTTACCCTTAAAATTTTCAGATGTTGATGTTTCTCTGCCTTCACTCAAGACCAGGAAGTGTCAAACAAACAAGCTTCATCAAATACTTCCATATCCAAAGGCAAGTTTTCATCCTGTTCAACACAGGAACACGTGACTCACAACACCTTGGTCCTCAAAGAAGGTTCTAATGGCCCTGAATCTGGAAATAGTCTCATTTTGTTGTGGGTCTACCCAATACTGTAATGACTTACATCAGTTGAAATGCTGTTCTATAAATGTCACGAGAAGTGACAGATCACATCACACTAGTCTGGGGATTTAAAACATTTGACATCTTCCTTTCAATCTGAGCCCCAGTTTTGCTGCTCTCAGTCCCCGGACTAATATCTTTCTTATTAATGACTGTTGCAATTAAAGATTAATAGGACCGGACGCAAAAGTGGCCTCCCTGTTGCTCTCTTCTTCTACCTCACTGTATGTTAGCAGGAGCTTTTTTTTGGTGACTGATTTCTAAGTCCCACTTTTTTTCAGCAAAATTAGCTGTGTTTACAGGCTCCCTGGATGGCTCTAAGTCACTAAATATGACTTAGAGCCATCTAAGACTTAAATATGACTTTTTAAGTCATGCTTTAAAAAGGAAGGTGCTTGTGCGGAAGGGAGCAGCTGACCTGCCCTCGGATGAGATTCTGTGACGTTTTCTCTCAGGTTAAGACTTAGTTTTCTTAAAAATCTTGCTCAGGAAGACGTTGGGTTCCTGGGGCTGAGGTTTTCTAAAAGCAGTGTGAAATGTTCAGGCTCTCCTCACCTCCTCTGATGTGAGCCTGCCTTCTCTGATGGCTGAGAGTCAAGGAAGTTGGAGGCAACTATCTCGTAAGTTAGTCTATCATCCCCTATATGAGAGCACAGAGCCTTGGACCGTCGGTTTTGTCCGAGTAGTTTATGTAACAGGAACCTCATGAAGTTCAACAAGGAGAAGTGCCAAGTCCCGCGCCAGGGAAGGGATGGCCCCATGCGCCAGTATCTGCTGGGGGGTGACTGGCTGAGAGCAGTAAAGGGTGTGGGGGTCCTGGGGGCTGCCGAGTTGAACAGGAGCCAGTAACGTGCCCTTGAGGGCAAAGGTGGTCGGTGGTGCCCTGGCCTGCAGTAGACAACGCACTGGCAGCAGGTCGAGGGAGGTGATCCTTCCCCGCTACTCAGGCCACCCCGGGAGTGCTGTGTCCCATGCTGGGCGCCTCAGTACAAGAGAGATGTGGGAAGAGTCCAACAAAGGACCACTGAGATGATGCAGGGACTGGAGCATCCCTCCTGTGAGGAGAGGCTGAGAGAGCTGGGAACATCCAGCCTGGAGAAGTGAAAACTCAGGGGGATCTAATCAATATGTACCTGAAGGGAGAGTGCAAAGAATATGGAGCCAGGCTCTGTTCAGTGGTGCCCAGTGGAAGGACGAGAGGCCATGAGCACAGACTGAAATGCAGGAGCTTCTGTTGGAAGGTCAGGAAACATTTTTTCTGTGAGAGTGATGGAGCACTGGCACAGGTTGCCCAGAGAACTGTTGGGGTCTCCATCCATGGAGACATGCAAAAGCCGTCTGGACATGGTCCTGGGCAACCATCTCCAGGCAGCCCTGCTTGGGCAGGGGTTGTGGACAATATAATCTCCAGAGTCCCTTCCAACCTCAGCCAGTCTGTGGCTGAGCTGTGGACCTGTGCTTAATCACAGTCCCGCAGAGAAGGCCTGGCCATCAGGGTCCCAGAGCTAGCCCCGTCATGATCGATTCCCCTGGCCAATGGATAAACTGTGCAGGAACTTTAAAGTGGCAAGTGGAAGGTGGCCGGAATGTTTCTCCAGGGCCAGGTCTGGGCAGACTGGGCTGGTGCATCCCCCTGCACCACAGCAGGCTCAGCCCCTGTGGTGTTGGAAGAAGCAAACCGTGTCCTTCTGCAGGGTCCCTGCTGCCTGTGGGCTGGTTTTGGAGATAATCGGAGTTCACTCCTAGTGTTCAGTGCATCAGAGCATTGTGCGATGCACCTCCCGCTCGTGTCTCGTCACCCTGCTGCGTTCCCACCTCCTGGAGCTCAGCGCTGGGCTCCCTCTGGTGCCACAGCGTGAGGTGAGGCTCAGGGTCTCGGCCATGGTGGTGGCTGTGACCTACTGAGAGCCAAGTGTTTATACAGGTAAAGGACCTGCAGCATCTCGGGAACTCTGGAACCCCTCGTTTCCTCTGCGCTGGCTGAGGCGGGTCAAGAAGACAGCCAGGCTTGCTCTGCTTGACCTTCTGCAGCGAAGCCCATCTGTTTGCCAGGGTTTAGCCTGAGGCGGCTTAGCTAGAGCAGGGTGTGATCTTTTTTTGTCACCCTCATGACCGGTTGTTACTCAAGGGAAGCCTACAGCTTTTGCTAGTCAAAGCAGCATGTGGATAATAATAGATTTCCAGATAATGTGACAGGCTACACTTTTTTTCAAATAGAAGTTTGGATACTCCAAAGTAGGTTCATACCTCCTTGCACCTAATATAGAAACATTAAGCCTAAGTGGTCTTCCCCGAGGTCCCTATGCCCATTTGGCACATTACCTTTTTCTACAGCTCAGAGTAACAACTGCGATTAGTGTTTCCCTCTGTGCTCTGTCCCCCTTCCCACATCCCAGTCCCACCAGCCCAGCTGGAGGAGTCTTCCGCCAGCCCCCAGGAGGGCTTTGCTGGGGAGGTGCCATGGCCATCCCGCTTGGCTTGGGTTCACAGGGGCTCTGGGTGCAAGGCAAACCAGGGCGCTGCTCTGCTTTTGCTCTTTTCCCCTAACCCCTCAGCAAGCCGGCCAAAAGGGAAAGCGAGAAGCGCGGAGCCAGCACGTTAACATCCCGCTGGGTCGCACCCTGGCCATTCCGACACCTTACCTTGGCCGGGAGGTGGGACCCCTGCTGCGCTCCCGCTCAGTGTCAAATTCTTTCCTACCCTGACTGGAATTTAAAGACGGTGGTTTTGTTTCAAGGGGGACTAAATTAATGTCTGCTTCCTGCTTTGCATCCTCCTGTCAAAGTTTGCCTTAAAAGTGGGGGGAGTTTGAGACCTAAATCCGGACTCGTTATGGCAGACTATCAG
Source organism: Eurypyga helias (assembly GCF_000690775.1). NCBI lineage: Eukaryota > Metazoa > Chordata > Aves > Eurypygiformes > Eurypygidae > Eurypyga > Eurypyga helias. The sequence goes on along the minus strand of NW_010243308.1, from coordinate 15,224 downwards.
GCAAGTCATAAATATGCAGGAGCGCCAGTTAATATAACCCAGGACTCTGATACTTCTTTAAAGCTTTGCCTTGAGAGTCCTCTGATTGCCTGGAAAAAAAATCTCGCTCCCTATTTTGAAAAGGATGAAGAGAAAAGGAGAAGATCGTATTTTTCATTATGCCACAGGTTGAAAAAAAATACCCGGGTGTACTTCACAGGGTTAGAAATAAAATACTGCATTCTTACTGCTCCTGTTAACATTACCGTGTCTCTGTCGTTAATCTCCTGCAGGTTGGCAGAGGTATGTTACGTGTTCCTAGGCGTGATTTTTCGCAGCTGGCATTGGTACATCTGTGTAATTTTACCCCCCGAGTTTTTGAATTTCCTTCTGATTTTCATATACAGCCGGAATTCCCCTCTCTTCAAGAACTCTCCATCTGCACCTGGGCTCAGACACCAGCTTCTTTTTCGTGCCTTACTGGGATAACGGCGCTAGAAGTGGGTAGTACGTTCCTCAGCCATGTGGAGTAGGTATTTTTAAAACGACACAACCTAAAGTAACTTATGATATTTTTTTCAGTTTAAAGATTATTTAGGTAGGTGTTTACTTTCTAAAAAGCATCTCTGTCCCTGGGAGGGTGTAGGGCAGTGCTTGTATCAAAATATAATGCATCTTTTTTTTAATTGGCATTTATCAATTTTATTTTTAAAGCTGGCTAAATGATTTAAAATAGGCAGTGCCATTGGCAGCAGCTATTTCAAGGGTTAGGAAGGGCCTGCTGCACTCCGTCTCGCACAGTGAGCTGCCATCCAGTCCTCAATCCGGCACCTCACGTGTCAGCCCTCGTGCTGCTGCCAGCCCACGCTCCCTCCTTGCGTGTTAGCGTTGATTAACCACCCTGGCTAGAAAACCGGCCATCTCCCAGAGGCAGGAGGACGTGTTCCCTTCACATCGAGCGAGCGGTATTGTAGGAGCAAAGCTGCACTTCGGGTTACGGCGCCTGCAAATGCCTGCACTGGGCAGCACCGGCACCTGTCTGCGCACACACGGTGGTTTGGGGAAGCAGAATAAACCAAAATTCGATCCATCTGCTTCACCTAAACCACTTCTTGTGACCAAAAATATGAGTGGAGCTAATGAAGGACCTCGAACGATGTGCTGCCCTGAAGCTCAACACTGCATTGAGACACTAGGTCTCATTTTCTTCAGCTCATAAACTCCTTAATTGCACTTGCTGTCCCACAAATTACTGCTGTCTCCTTCTGATGCACTGCTCTGCATACTTTTCATCCCCCACTGGTGGTGACACACGTAAAAGTAATGCATCTGGACAGCTGAGCCCTCCCATGCTCTTCCCTGCTGAGCACCCTGTGTTTGGCACAAAATCAGCCCTTTTTTCCCCTCTTGCAGTGGAATATTTGAGGCTCTGGCCCCTTGCTCTGAATCGGGGGGCAGTCTGCAACCTCACCCCACACTCCCCAGCTGTGTCTCCAGCCTGGGACCTTTCAGGCCTTATGCAGACGTTCACTATTAGATGTTTTCTCAGCCAAAGTATGGTGGCGGATGACTTATTTTAAACAGAATTTTTTAACTTAGAATTCCACTCCGCCCCTCCGGAGTTGGCGCTTCTGCAAAGTGGGGCTGGGGGGAGAGGGTTACCTCGAACAGCCAGACGAGGAGGACGACGGCGCCCATGGAGCTCATCATGCTGCTGTAGTAGTGCAGGAGGGCTTCCCGGCACCCGCGGCGCCAGAGGTTGAGCTCCTCCGTTTGGTAGTCATAGCTGTAGTGCGCCGAGTTGTTGGTGACCTGGTACTGGATGCAGGGTCTCGGGGAGCTGGGGTTGCAGCAGCTGAAAGGGACACCGTCCACCAGGTACCTTCCGTCCACGTTGCTTTTGATGCGACTATGGGCAAGGGCAGAAGGAAGCATGAATACACACAGGCAAAGATACACCGGAGCAATCTTGCAAGGGAAAGGAAAGCAAAGGCGCTGTGGATATTCCACCGTGCCTCCTGGCCGTGCCATTTCTCCCCATCCTCGATTTACACAGTGGTGTTTGTCCCAGGTGGTTTTCCTCTCTGAAATCCTCTTCCATGTCACGGCTACACTGAACCTATAATTCACCCTTCCTAACGCCCTTCCAGGTCACTTCTTCAAAGAAATGAAGTTTTAAAGAAAAGTAAAAGGCAGTAGGAGAAATTTCAGGAGGGGCAGTCATCAAAGAGTGATCGCAGCATAGGTAGGGTGGAGGGACCACTGGAGGTGACCTGAGCTTGGAAAAGGACCCACGACAGCCTTAGGACCCTCCGTGTCCATCTAGACCATTGATCCATCAGACCAGCTTCTCATTGATGATAATTACCCCAGGAAGGGGTTATGCATTTACTCTTGGCTTGGGAAGGTAGCCAGTATTTAAAACATGGAATGTGCTTCAGCCACAGGATGCTGAAACATTTCTTAAGCCCTGGAAAGAGCTTGCCAGCTACTGTTCATTTGAGACTCTGCATAAACAGCTATTTAGCCTGGTGTCTTACGAGATGATTAGATGAGAGATACTCCAAAGGCAAACAGTTCCACTGGCACTGCAAAAGAAAACTGTAGTACGGGGAATGCAACGCTAACAAATGCCATTTCGCTTAGAAGAGGTCAGAATGGAGAACCACTGCGGTTTAGAAAGGTGAAAAAAAAGTAAATTGAGAGTTGCTTGTAGCTTTTTATATGGTTATTTTAAAGTTGTGTCACAGAGGGAGGTGAGTGCAACGGCTTGGTGAAGCAAAATTCCACTTCCAGTCATGACCGACATTCAGCTAAATGCCAAATGCAGTTGGGGCTGTATCTCAGTGTAAAGCATGCTCTGAATTGGGTCTAATTCCCACTGACGTGTAAATGCTCCGCCAGTTTCAGAGAAATTGGATCAGGCCTTCACTCTACAAATAAAAATTGTATTGCACCTTCCGTGGAATTAATGAGAACTTTGCTATTGACTTCAGGGGGGCAAGAATATCCCACCAGGAATGCAAGCCGAGATTGTGCACCACCGTGTAGTTCAGATCTTGAATTCACTCACTAACATCCGTTTGTGGATTTTTAATGCCATATTTCCTGCCTCGGTAGTACAAAGAAATTACCGTGAGTCTCGGTCCCAAACAAGACATCCTTTATGAAGGACGATACGACCTTGTTTTCCCTCTGGGCTTTGCCCTTCCAGTGCTGCTGGATTAAGTTACAGCTCTCAAATCTTCATATAATGCTGGCAAGGTGAACTACTTATGTTTTCAAGGAGTTATTTCTACCCACGGGCATACCTACACAACGCAAATCCTCCCTTATTAAACAGCGAATGTATTTGTTATAACGCCTCAGTGCAATAGGTTAAGCCAGGAATGGTTTTCACTATGAACCCCTCATTCGGAATTGCAAAAACAACCAGACCACCCAACAAGTCAGAATGATATAAGGAGAGACCCACAAGTGAAATACCATTTACAGGGTCAGGCAGGGATCCCACAAGACACACAAAGCTTTTTTTCCCCAAAACACACCAGACGTTTTTACCATAGGCAGTGTATTTAAAAGGCAGATTGCTCCCCGTTGAGGAGACCCTTTGTGCCACCACCGCGCGTGAACATTAATGAATGGTGTTCCCAGCGAACGCTGGATAACGGTCGCTTCCCCCGACGCCTGATTTTCTAAAAGGCGGTGGGTATTTATGCTCAGTGCTCATTTTTTAATTTCAAAAGTTCATTACTTCCCATGTTTACGTTTTAACTTGCGCTTACCGCGCCTAACCTGATTTTGGGATTACTGCCTCTTCGGGCACTGACATCAGAGCCATTAAGGTGCTTCTGTTAACAACCTGTTCTCGTCGGTATAGAAGAATCTAGTTCTGCTTTCATCTGAGGTTTAAACAAATTAGGCACAAGTATATATATTGACCATGTTTTTATACAGGAGAGAACTTACAAAGTGTTTGGCTACAAGGGACACCGTGTAAACCCAGGGACGTCAGCAGGTGCTGATGCTCAGTACTGTCACAGCACTGAAGCAATTCACTGAGTGACTGTAAAAATAAAACTCTAAGTCTTAAGGATTTAAAACACGAGTTACCAGTAAAGCTTTACTGTTTCTAGTTGTTTCCATGGGAACGACTAATTGCCAATATCTAAAGCGGAGTTTTAAAAGAGAGGTCAGCAGCATATACCCGGGGAGGTCTTTTTACAGGAACTTAGTAAGTCTTGTTGAAATCGGCATTAGGAATAGGGACGTTCTCATACTTCTCCCGTTGACTTTGGGAGTAGGTATGTGCGGCTCAACATAGTGGGCTTATAAATAGGTAAAAGACAGTAAAAGATATTATTTTAAGTCTGTTTACATTGCACTGATTAAGAGTGGGAATTGTGGTCCTTTATATTTTATGTTCTGGATAACGCCCGAGGAATTTATCAGGGGGGAAACAATCTAGCTGATCATTTGGGATGCTTATTAAGCAAGAGCAGAGGAAAACCCCACTTCACACAAAACCCCCTCCAGCCAGAGCCTGTTGGGCCGTACATTTCTTTAGTGTAATACTGATCAAATAACGATTCTACGCGACACAAACCCCACTGAGTCACTTACTCTTTCACTTCTTTGGAGCTGAAGTCCAGATATCTGTTGCTGATCCACTGAATTTCGAACCAATCTTTGAAGCCGTTGTTCCCACAGCATTTGAACTCAATTTGGAGCATGTCGATGGTCTTCTTCATGAAGCATCTTCCGGGGGTGTCTGTGTCCCGGTAGAACTTCATGCCATTCTTCAGCCCCTGGGCCAGCGTGCTCTCCAGAGAACCCCGCATGAGAAAGCAAATCAGAGCAACGAAGAAAATGAGTATGTTAAAGAAGAAACATAGTGCCAGGTAAGGTTTCAGCAAAGGCTTCCACTTGGCAAATTTAGCGGGATCCAGAGAATCGTAACAAATTTTGCCAGCAAAACCATTGAAGGCGCAGGATAATATACCCATCAATATCAAAGAATTGGGCACAAAGTGGCTTTCAGAATTGTCCATCACTTCGCTTCGCTTCCGGAGCTCAATTTTGAGGAACAATCCCATGCTAAAAACAAGGATTCCAGCAAACACCGAAAACCAGTTCATGAGCCATAGTCCCTGCGCTAGTTTTACCCGTTTCTTCTGATTGAATTTGACTTTCAGCAGTGCCATCTTCGTAATGGGAGATGTTGGAAGATTTCGCAGCCTGGACCCGTCTTCTCGGCGTAAGCGACTCGAGGAAGAACCATTCAGGCGTTGGAAGACACGCCGAACATCACGGTGGGAAGCGAGCCACTGCACGGTCCTTCCATCTTGAGCCCCCCCCCCAGTTAGGATTCAAGCAAGTACAATATTCAAAGGTCCCAATTAACGATTTCACATTAGTGAGAATAATGGGCAATTAGCACCTACAACTATTTCTGGTGGTTCCTTCCAAGCAAAGGAGAAACAGTCTCAAGGTTTCAAATGATTTGATCTGGATCTGCAAGACGTCATTCTAATACCTTTAATCATTTGATCCAATTTGGAGAAATGTCTGTCAACAGATGAGTGGAAATAATCCCTCATTTTACTATTTAGTAGATTTGTGCTTTCTTATGATAGGCTGCCGGGCAGAATGTGAAAACCCGGAGATATAAAAAGAACTTTGTTGTCAGAAGAATATGGATCCTTTGAAGAAAAAGGAAGGGGGCTCCGAGATTAAAATAGGCCGCTTGAATACAAAAATGCACTTCCCCTACGTGATCCTGATTTATTCATATCTACAGCCAAAACCACCTTTCTAGTCCTCATCCTTCTGTGTTGACCCAAGATGACATCCCGTGGCTTATGTGTTCTGGAAGCAGATAAGCGTGTAGTTTACAGTGACCTGAAAAACCTAAGCTTGGCATTTTCTATTTACTTCCAGGGCCTGTACCATCTCCGGGCCTCGGCGGGAGGGAAGGAGAAAGGAAAAGTTCAGGGAAACTCAATAAATAAACCCCAGCCTGAAATCTAGAGATGCTTTTATAAAAAGCGAGCTGGCATGAGCAGCTTACGGATAATGACCGGGCCAGGGAGGGGAGCAGGGCTGCCCAAGGAGACCCGGGAGCTTACACCAGGGTGGAATTTGACCCAGTAGCTGGGTCGGGACCAAGGCAGGCACCCCTGTGGTCCTCTGGGTCTCCCAGGGACCTGCAGCCTGGCTCTGCTTTCATGCTGTAGCGGGCAGAAAAGGAGGGGTGCAACCCCCTGCCTTAGCAGCGGCCTTCCTCATGCCATTTCAAGCAAACACGGATGTGGGGCTTTTGCCCTTTCCAGCGCCTTAGGAGTTTCATCGGCCTTGAAATACCACCTCCTGCTCCACCTCTGGCTCCACAGAGGTTTGGAGATCTTGGGAAAGTCCTGTGCTGGCTCACCACCTGCCACAGCAAGGCAAAATTAACCTCAGGCAACCTCACGCTGATGCCAAACGGGGCTGCAGGTGTGTGGGGGTGCGGGCGCTCGCCCCGCAGGTGAGGAAGGTGCAGCCCCAGGAGAGGGACTGGGAGGTTCTGCCCCGAGGTGACCTGACCTGCTGCTGCTCGAGTGCCCTGGGGGCTGCCAGCCCCGAGGGGACGGTGAAGGCACCTGCCCAGGAGGAAGGCAAGTGTGAAAAATAATAATTTTTTTTAGAGATGCACTGAAAAAGATAATTTTGGTAGTCTGCGGCCGTGGGTGCCGCTCAGTTACTGGATCCTGGGATGCCAGGGTCTCCCCAGTAAGGACAAAGGCTGTCAAGCCAACAGAAGGTTTTGCCTTGGGCCGTGCCTGGACCATCCGGGCACTGTCACAGTGACCTGGAGAGCAGCTGGTAACCGGGATTTTCCTAAAGCAGGCCTGGGTATTCGCTGTGCCGCTGCCCTTGCAGGCGAAGGGCAAGGGTGGAAGAGGAAAGGAGGAAGGTGATTATCCACTAGGGTTATTCTCTCTGCTTGCCATGAAGTGGATGAAAAGTGGGGTCTCTTGGGAGAGCCTGTGAAAAATTTTTGTGCAAAAAGCACTGGAACAACATCCCTCTGGGCTTCTTGGCATAACATTCCCTAACCGTGCAGCACATCGCTACGTTTCACTGACTCTTCCAGTGCCCAGCTAGGAAGCAAGAGAGAGTTGGGAGGGAGTATTTATCTGGCAGCCTGAAGTTAATTTGAGACAAATGAATCTGAAACCATTTCCTTCCTTGTCAGTGATGACAGAGTGAAACTCTAGTTAAAATTAAAAAGAATCTTCTATCAGGTCTGTGAATCATGTGGGTACATGGTGGAATACGTTCTGCAGTGTAATTAATAAGACAAGAAATAGTAAACCTGCCCGCAGCAGATGTAAGCCTGGTGCTGCTCTGGATATGGGGAAGCTTATATGCAGGAGCACAGGTGACTGTCTGTCTTAATAATTTTACGTTCAGATGTCCACGATAAACCTGATCCAGAAAAAACACATCACTGTATACACTGGGGTGTTTCCCAATAATTCAGGAATAAAAATAGTGAACTAGAATATACAGGATATGCGTCAGGGCTCACTGATCCCTCCAAATTTATTGTGTTACTCCCCTCCTTAAACTAAAGTAACAGAAAGCGTCCTGATAAATCACTCCTAAATAGATAATGTTTTCTGGGAGATGACCAGTGATTCACCTGATGCTCAGGAAGGGAGACTCGGGTACTAATTCAACCTTGCAGATTTTGGGGGATACCTTCAAAATCATCACAGAGAGCAACCAACACAACCAAAACAATCCAGATTTGGAAATCTGCTTGTATCAGCTGGGGATGTAGAACGGCAGGAATGACCCACCTATCAACTCACCCTGCTTGGAAGCTTTAAAAGGGGATTGGTGATAGTAAATCATTGCTATACTCTGATTCCACCTTAAAAAAATGAAGTTAATGCTCTTAAAAGTGGCAGTTGAGGCTTCCAGCTTAGCCCAGGCACAGGGCTGAGGAGCCCAGTGGAAGCTTCAGCACAAACTGACCAGCTGAGGGCTGTCTCAAGCAGAGCATCCGAAGGAGGAGGAAGGTTAGGGGGGGTGGAGATGTCATCAGGAAGTGTTTTGGGGTGTGGGCAGCACGAAAAAAGAAACCTGTTTTTGCCTGGCATCTGCTTTTCTTACCAATCTTTATCTTGGTTGGGATTTGCCTTTAATTTGGGCAGACTTACTACTGCTTTCTACTTCATATAGAAACTAATGAAACTGATACGTAGCAGACAAAAGCTAATTGCAGTGAGGATGTTTGTGTTAATGGCCTCCTCAGAGGTTGCATATTAACTCAAATGTATAATTTGTATGTCTTTTGGAGGAAAAAAAAGAGGTAGAATAAAATATTCTAACAATTACTGACCTGCTAGAACTCACCATGAATGTGTTCAAATGCAAAGTATTGTTAAAAACTTACAATTTCTACGGCTAACAATACAATATTCATACCTTTCCAGAAAGCTATGCCTTCTAAAGTAAACATAAGCCACAAACTTGCCAGTTAATGCTAGGAGGGAGGAAAATTTTGTTTTTAATGCAGACATTAAAAACATGGTATTTGCTATACAGTCCGCTGCCCACCCCTGTATCAACTGTGGTCCTTCCGTCTTCAGGAATATGAGACATAAAAGACAAATTTCCTTCAGACAGGCATATCCTATATGCTTAAACTATGGAAATGCTCTTAGTTGGTAAAAGACAGAAAATAATTTCCTGGCTCAATCTTCCCTTCACGCTGCTTTGTGATATGAAACAAGTGGCTTTCTTGGGTTCCTTTTTCTTTTCTTTCCTTAGAAGTGGTTAGATTTCACTGCAAGGATGAAGATGTCTGGTTTTACCTATGAGAGGAAGTTATTGTGTAGAGATAAGAGGGGTTTTTTTTTATGCACTATGGTTTATGGTTTGGCTTGCATTTGTAACTGTGTAGTGTGTACAGGGACACTCCAGAGGAACAACGTGGTAAAACTTTGGTGATCTTAATGGCCTTTTCCAACCTAAGGGATTCTGTGAGTCCATGAAAATGGGTGCACCCCATTGTCTGATTAACAGGTGGGGAAAAGTCTGATTTATGACTTTTTTTTTCTTCCCCTTCTGTGTACACAAGTAACTCAGTAGGCTTCTATTTTTGTGGCATGGGACATGCCTGCAGGTCCTGAGACTGGAAACAAGTCACTAAATTCACTGCTGGGGCTGTTGTTTGCCCTGGGAAGGGTGACCTGAGCCACTAGACCCTGTGGCTCAGCCACCCTTACTCACAGTGTGAGCAATGGGTACAGAAAACAGTTTGTCTTTGGCCCCCAAGATGCTCATTATGAGTATTTATTGGTATTACTGTGATGCCTAGGGTGTAGTGTTCACTGCTGAAAGAATGGGAGTTATAAATCAATGTTTGTACCTGCAGAAACAGGAAAGAAATATGTCAGGAATTGGAAGAACCTTACAAAAGGCTCACAATAGTCATTACTGCTGGAAAGTATCTCAGCACAACAGATGGAATCTCATGTCAGACAAGTCAGCTCACGATGTGAATGGAAGTGGTGAAGTTCCACAAGTCACACAGATAATTTTCTTGCTGTTCGTTATCTTTCCTTGTAAGTGATGAAATTGGCTTTTTAGCACAGCGTAGGCTATGAGCTCTCTTGTCCGTATCCATAACAGGAAGGCTGTGTGGAAAAAAGGCCACAGTCACACCAAGTGGGGAGGGACTGATGGAAAGCAGGAGGTAAGGGGGCAGAGCTGAGCAGCAAAAGGATGGTGCATGAAAGAGGTAAAGAAATGGACTTGTCTTCATACAGTTGTCAAATCCAATAAGTCTGCCCTCGGATCCTGCTCTTATACGCTGGAAAAAATCCAGTTGGAAAGACAGAAGTAGGATGTATATGAAGGGTGGGTAAAGTGGGAAGGGTTGTATGTATTCACAAAAACTCCTTCCACTGAAGACTTCCCAGGTATTTTGTAAAACCTGAAGCTATTCCAGGTAAAGCCACTGAGGTCTGATCCTTGTAAACATACAGCTACTGCTTAAATAGGAAGAAACTTAAAAAAATACAAAACAAACCCAAACAAAAAATACTGAATTAAAAAAAATCCAAGTCCTCCAAAAATAAAATGCATTCAGATGTGTATGAAATTGCCTTACGCACGTATTTCTTACCTGTTTTTTCACACAAACGTTTTGCTAGAGCCCACACCAGTAGCTGTGTAAATGGAACAGGGCTGGATAAAGAGAGAATGCTAACAGCTGCGGTTTTGCTCCTGGCATTCGGAGAAGCGGGTGCAGAGGGAAATGCCTGGACTCCAGCAGGAGCCGAGGGAGTCAGTCGCTCTGGGGACAGGACCTCCAGCTGAGACGGTGGCCCCATCGGATGCAGCAGCAAAGCTCTCGGCTTTTGAGCCTGTGTCCCTGCTGCCGCTCGCAGCCCCGGCAGGCGCCAGCACGCCGAGCTCAGGGAAGACCGGTCTCAGTTTTCTTCTAAACCGCTGTGGGTGGAGGCAAAGGGGTGCTGGTGGGTGGCTCATTCAGTGGGCTCCTTTGAATAGTTTTCTCCCTTGCATCATGTTTTCAGTCGTCCATCTTGCTACTCGGCAAAGTAGCTTGAAACCAGCTCGTTCCCACAGTTCTGCCTGCTGCTGCCCTCCCTGCGGCACAACCGTGAGCTGGTGCCACCTGCCCAGACGGGAAACTTCGCTCAGCTCCCACAAAGCCTCCCGAACCAAGTACCTCTTCTCCCCGCGGGTCTCCAGGGAAGGGGATTTTTGCAAGCTCTCCCTAGCAGGTTAGACACTAAGCAATCCTGGCTCCTGGCCTAGAAGACACTGCCAGGTGTTTTCTCCATGTCATCATTGCTTCCTGTTCCCAGGGGAGAAACCGAGTGCGTGCCACCCGCCCTCCTCCAAGCTGCGATTAGCAGAGAGATGAAGCAGCTCTGGCCAGGCTGGCATTGCAACTCCCCTTGACCCAGGAGAACGGAGACAGCCTGGCACATCTCAAACCGGCTGCCATGTGAACCCTGCCCAACCTTCCGAGTATTTCTCAGTCGCAGGCTTCAGAAGGGAATTCAGGAGCCCGGCCGCTTGCCGCTGGCAGCTCAGGGCACGTCATGACGCGCTCCTTACCCTCTTCGCAGGAGGTTTGCTTCAGGGAGACAGGAGACGCTCCATCGAGTCATCTAGAGACAGGATTGCACAGAATTCCTCACTTGCCGAAACCAGACACTCTCAGTGAACCTGTCTGATTGCTTCCATACTTACCATAGGTTTTTGACCTCCTGAACAAAGTGATCCAGGCTCACCTGCACACAGGAAGCATTTTTCTGATGCCTGACCAAAAGGTAAAGAACTGACCAAACTGACCAAAAGGTAAAGAAAGAAATATGATGGGGTAACGGGTTTAAATTGAAAGTGGGGAGGTTTAGATCAGATATCAGGAAGAAGTTCTTCCCAGAGAGGGTGGTGAGGCACTGGAACAGGTTGCCCAGAGAAGCTGTGGATGCCCCATCCCTGGAAGTGTTCAAGGCCAGGCTGGATGAGGCTTTGAGCAACCTGGTCTAGCGGAAGGTGTCCCTGCCCATGGCAGGAGGGTTGGAAATGGATGGTCTGTAAGGTCCCTCCCAGCCCAAACCAGTCTGTGAGTCTATGATGAAGTTACAAATGCTGTGGAGTGGACATTTAGTCTTGACGTGCTTGGTTATACTCTGTAAGTAGTTCCAATGAAATAACCCAGACAACTCTATAGTTTAGACCTGCCAAAGTATCCCAAACATCTGATGTCCAACGTTAGTTTGAGTGTCAACATAAAAAGCATTTTTTTCTAAGAAAACGGATGCTAAGAGATTAGTTTAAGAAATAGCTGAAATTTTAAATACAGATTATATACATGCAACTATCCTGTAAAAGATTTGTATATATAGATATATATTCTCTATAAAATAACTGATTAGAGAGGAAGACTTGGGTGTTTCCCTTTCTTCCAGAACGGAAAAAGTTGCAACTCCCATGCTGATAGAGCCTACACACATGCCAGCAAACCTTTACGAGTGCTTAACTGTTGTTCACATACTACACTACTATCATCATCCTTCTGTTTCAAATGATAGCTTTGAATTTCTTCTACTATGATTCTACATTAGGAAATTAACGTTTAAAAAAAGCGCATAGAAACATGTAAAACTGCGTGTATTTATATATATGAGAAGGTATATACAAAATTTGCCTGGCCAAACTTCTTCATGGGCTTGTTCTCACACTGAATGTTTTGTCTCATGTCGTGCTCAAGACCAAGATTCAGTTTCCTGGTTTGTACTGCAGAAGTACCCATAGAAGAAAAAGTAATTGCCTGGAACACCTGTATCTGTCTCCTCTGGGGTCGTGCTCCTGAAGAGCACTGCCTAGTAATTTCGGTTTGATACAAGTTTTGAGCGGGAGAAAAGAACACTGGGAACAGGGATGTCACTGACTGCTGAAAAATCACAGAATCACAGACTCGTTTGGGTTGGAAGGGACCTTACAGACCATCTAGTTCCAACCCCCTGCCATGGGCAGGGACACCTTCCACTAGACCAGGTTGCTCAAAGCCTCATCCAGCCTGGCCTGGAACACTCCCAGGGATGGGGCATCCACAACTTCTCTGGGCAACCTGTTCCAGTGCCTCACCACCCTCTCCAAGAAGAACTTCTTCCTGATATCCAATCTAACCTTCTCCACTTTCAATTTAAACCCGTTACCCCTTGTCCTGTCACTACAGGCCCTTGCGAAACGTCCCCCCCAGCTTCCTTGTAGGCCCCTCCAGGTACTGAAAATACCACTGGGGAAGCATTTTCAGTCTGAAATCGAGATCTGAATGATCCTGTTTGGACTCAGGCTGTTTATCCAGGCAATACTGCAGGCCATGGACCAACCG